>NW_024424452.1:66398408-66476131 GCF_017311325.1 Ursus maritimus
CCGCCCAAGGGCTTGGTAATGCTTTGGAAGCAAGAGCGCCTCCCAAGCTCGTAGGACTGGGGGCCGCCCTAGAAGATGCTGCACCGCGTGTGAGACCGTCGGGGAGAGGACAGAGTAGCCTGGAGACACGGGGAAGTCTGCTCTGCATCACTTTGGATGAGAGCCCGCGGTGCATTCCTGCGCTGTGCTCGCCTTGAGACAGCAGCAGGAAGCAATTTCAGTCCTGGGTCCAGACCGCGAGCCCTCTAAACCTTTCTATCTAATTACACTTCCATTGGCTTTCATTTCTGCAGCCCTTCTTACAGGAATACTCTATTTAAAAATAAGTAAATAAAAGAGAGGGGAATTGGAGGGGTTGCCTGAGAATTTATCTAATTTCCACATCTAACTCCTAGGACGGATTCTCTTGGGAACGGGCACAGTCTGTGTAGGTCTGTTTGTGTTTTGCATAAACTATTCGGCATGAAGCGGCTCTGTTTGCAACTAGACAGGATCCAAATTTCAGACTCATTAGAGTATGACACTGCAGTAAAGGTTCATTTAAGAAAGAGAGAAGTCGTGTCACCTCTTGCCTGCATTATTATAGCCGTGGGAATGGGCTCCCTGGCCGGGACGCTTTCTTCACAACTCCGTGCAAGGCACTCAAGGCACCACCTGCAGACTCAGCGTCCCCCCCCACCTTCCTCCCCCAGGCTCCAGAACTCTCTCTGGGGCACTCACAGAGCTCAAGGAGCACCTTGTTGGGAAGTTGAGTGGAACCAGCATCATCACCTTGGCTCAGCCTAGCTCTGACCTTGGGCCCCTGTCCCGTGTCTGCGTCCCCACCCGGGGCATCCACGCGGCCCACAGGCCTGCTGCTTTCCCCACGGTATTCGCCTGGGCAGGCTGGTCACCTATTCCAATTCCGCTGCCTTGCACAGAACCCTCTTACATTCCTCTTCGGAAAGTTCCTTCGGAGACTTTGCCCATCCTTCCTCCTTCAGCCCAGCTGTCCCCAAGCTTCGATGTCCCTGAGAATCACCTGAGGATCTTCTGGAATTGCGAACTCTGATCAGTAGGGCTGGGATGGGCTTTGAGAGTCTGCGTTTCTAACAAGCTCTGAGAGCGGGTTTTGGAAACAGCTCATCAAGGGCGAGGATAATGACCAAAGCCGATGAGGCAGTCACAGCCCACGACTCTGTCTTCCTGGGACATGTGCTTTGCCGTATTATTATTGCTATTTTCTAGTAACAAACCTTTAATGCGTCCCTCACCAGTCACAGCAATGGACAAATGGCTCAGTCTGGGCGAATCAGAATCCTGCCCAGAAGTGATATAAGGACAATGTGGGAGTGGGGACGTGAGGGTTGGTGAGGAGCAGGACCCCTTTCCCTGAGGTTACTAAACTGGTGCGACATCGTCTCAGGGGTGCTGGGAACCATCCTCCTTGGCACACGCGAGAAGCCCATCTGCAGTGAGAGAGAGTGGGTGAACCACAGAGACAATTCAAAGAGGCAAAGACCCGACGACATCATATGAACTGCTGGATCCAGTCATACCTGATGCTAGACCCTTGTGGTCTTTCTAGTTGTGTGAGCCAATACATTTGCTTTTTCACTTAAATTGAGTGAATCCCTGTCACTGGCACATAAAACTTATATCGCAAGTCAGGCGACCTGGGGTCAAACACAAGGTATATAGCGATGGTTTGTGGAGTGACTCTAAAAGCCAGTTCCTGAAATGTTTGAGCAATGGCGATTCCGTTGGAATACTTGCTTAGCCTCTCCTGGTACCGCTGGAAGATGGATAGGACTCACTTGGACTATTTTTCTAAGATCTTGTAACTAACTTTATTGTACTATCTCTGGTGAACCCAAAGGTCTCTGGGATAAAGTTAAGCCATGTCCTTTAACCATCTTGGTGCCCCGGGGAGCAGAGATAAGGTAGAAGAACACACCGACAGGGAAGCCACAAAAAGGTGGTCGAAGAAGGAGCCCTAAGGGCCTGCCCTCCAAGGACAAGAAAGCCACCAAAAAGGAACTTGAGCTCCTTTACCCATGTCAGGTTATGCCTTCCATGATGGTGCTGACACATCGTGTGGGAACTCCGCGGTGCAGCCATTTCTTCCTGGGTATAGTTATGCAGGCAAACCTAGTTACCACAGGACCTTGACTCAAGACTGGGTTCATAAGTGGCCTCATTTCCACTTCTAGCCCTTGATGTCATCTCTGTCAAAATAGACTGAGACTGTGCATACGTGAGTCGCAGCGAGATGAGCGAGTGTCTGGAGAGTAAAGAAGGAACAGGGGGTTCCTGCTTTTCCCTGCGACTTCCGCATTTCAGGTAATGGCAGCCCCACCCTTCTGAGCACCCAGGTTCAAAACCTCAGTGCCTTTCAACTCTTCTTTCCCCTTTTCGTCTCCTTCCTCATTGCCTGCAGGAGACTGATCCGTCTCAATGCCAACTCTGTCCTCTGTTCCCTCCCCGTTCTCTGTCACTGTTATTTCCACCTGAACCGCTGTGGCCATGACCTTGTAGTGCTTCTCCTCAAACCCGTCTTTCACACTCCTGCCCGATCCAGTCAAAAATTTTAGGGACTTCTCATCGACTCACCCCTGTGGCACCCTGTCATTTTCCAAAGATGCCACGACTAGTTCTCATTCCACGCTTTCTCACGATGTCATTTTGACATTCCTGCCATCAAGTGATGGAGTCTCGGGACGCCTGGGTGGCTCCATCGGTGAAGCGTCTGCCTTCGGCTCAGGTCATGATCCCAGGGTCTTGGGATGGAGTTCCACATGGGGCTCCCTGCTCAGCAGGAGGACCTGCTTCTCCCTCTGCCTGCTGCTCCCCTGGCTTGTGCTATCTCTCTCATAAATAAATAAATAAATAAATAAATAAATAAATAAATAAAATGTTTTTAAAAACTAAATAAAGAGATGGAGTCCCTCTGCTTTCTCCTCTTGAGCCTGGAGGGCCTTTAGACCCAGAAGAAGTGAGAGCATGTGACCCCTAACGGGCCTGGAAAGAGTTTGGGCCTGGTTCTCTTGAGCGACTTGCCATCACATCCTTAGCAGACACACAAAGAGTAAAGGCCACTGTGTTGCAAGGAAGTCGAGCCACGTGTAGGTGCCACGTGTGTGTGTTCCCAATGTGAGGGCCTCATTGACAGCTGGCCACGAGAGTGACCCCCTAGGAGATTTCCTCCCCCAGCTGGTGGGTCACCTCCACCTCTGCGATCTCCCAGCTGAGACCACAGACATCACGGAGCTGTGCTCTTTTTGAATTTCTGGCCTACCGAGTCTGTGAGTGTAGTAAAATGGTTGTTTTAAGCTGCTAAGCTTTGGGGTCATTTGTTACGCAGACAATAGATAACTGATATTTTATGTTAAAATACCTTAATTTTTACAAAAAGCGTGTATCAAACTTTGGCTCCCAACCTGCAAGAAGCTACTTACAAAAGGGGTGAGGTTTCAGGAACCATCAGGGCAGAAGAGGGGAGCTGACCCGAGAAGGGTAATCTGGGCACCCTATACATGTTTTCAGTACGCTCTATGACTAAGCACATCACAGCCTTTGTGGTACCCAAACCTTCACCAACACGGCCCTGAGCTAGGCATTAATTATGTCCTTGAAGAGATGCAGATATGGAAGCTCAGAGTGGAAAGAGAAGTCTCCCAACAGCCACCGCCGCCCCAGAAATGAAAGTGGTAAAACATAGAAATCCAAACCCAGGCCCTGACAGCACCAAGGCCCTTGCGATCCCCGCACACCCTCAAAGAGCTCATCTAAGAAGGAGAACTCAGATGAGCCCTTGGCACAACTTTGCTGCTCTTACCTTACTAGGACATTACTAGTAACTTCTCTCTTTGCAATGAAGAGAAACAAAGCAGTCTGGGTTGGCCAGAGAAAGCCCCCGGCAGCAATGTCGGACAAGCCAGGAGTAATTTGTTTCTATTCTTTTCCGTGTGACTGCTGGAGGTTATCCTGGTTTTTATTAGCCCAAACTTCCCCCCTTTCAAAAGATAATTCTTTGAAATCTTCTGGGAAATTAACATGGCTCAATCTGGCTCTGGGCTGGCCACCACATGCTCTCAGAATTAAGAGAACCTGAGATTTTTTTAACCCCTTGCCGTCATGCACAGGCACCCAAAACTGCATGTGGGTCTTTATTGTATTAACCAGCTAAGAGGGCACAACCCACATCGAACCAGCCATTATGTTCAGCTTTACCCTGGAACACAATTGGTCTAGATTTGTTATAATTCAAGAGTTCTAACTAGAAATGTTTTATTTAAGAAATATTGGGAATGGGGGCACCTGGGTGTCTCAGTCAGTAAACCATCCAACTTGATTTTGGCTAAGGTCATGATCTCAGAGTTGTGAGATCGAGCCCCACTTTGGGCTCCATGCTGGGCATGGAGCCTGCTTAAGACTCTCTGTTTGCCCCTCCCCACCTCACTCTCTCTTTCTCTCAAAAAGAAAAAGAAAGAAAGATCAGAAACTAATTAATATACAAAGTTAGATAATTGAAATTCGCTGGTTTTTCCCCCAGATATTCCTTGAGGAAAATTCATTAGGAACAAGTAATATAAAAAAACTATAGCAGAAACTTTAAATTCCAAGGTTACTCTATATCCTAGTCAATTACATCAAAAAGTGTTCATAATTTTTCTTTGTTTTATTTTCTCTCTAATTGGGAATTTTTGAGATTCATAGTGTTGTAAGAAATACTAAAAAGTGATACAATTTAGGCAACTAATTTCTTTTTTTTTTAACATTTCCGTTTCTAGTTTTTCTGGCAGTTGAAAATTTGTTTTTCTCTAGAAAGTTAGATGGAATGGAGCAGGATAGAATGCAAGGCCACCCCTTCACCCTCCATCCCTCCTCTCCTCCAGCAGCACCCCTACAGTGAAGGTTTACAGCTGACATCTCCTTATACTCCTCTATCCCTGCCCTAGGCAATGGTGCCTGACACGTAACACAGGATATCCTCTGGGAGCTGAGAGTACGAGCCCTCTATTTTCAGCCAGGCCCAGCATGAAGCCTACACCCAGAGCTACATGACCTCAAGGGTGCATAGTCACTGGAGGAGGAAGGAAGAGGAGATTTTCAAGGATAGGCTAGAACCGTGGTCAAGCCAGTGCACTGAGTTCCCACTGTGTCTCACATCCCTTTGCTGTAAAGACATAGCAATGACAGGTAAGAAACCAAAGTAAAACAACTGGGCTCAAAATAATCACCTCTATAACAGAAACAAAAAGTTGTGAGCAGTTGAAACCACGGATCTTCAAGTAGTCATGGTCTAGAATTCGACTTTCCACAGAGTGAGGGGATTGTTAGTGCTCATGGGTCAGGGGGGCTAGAGTCACTTTCACGGATAAAGGGAGGGGCTGGGATGAGTCTTCTTCAAGAGAGAAATCTGAAAAATTAAGCTGCTGACGAGACAGTGTCTGGGGCTTCAGCTTCGTAGCCTAGGGAGACAGCAGGGTAAGGAAAAGGCATTGTGATGAAGAACCCAAGTCAAGGTTAGTGACTATCCCCAATGTTACTGTGCGAGGGAAGCCCTAAAATAGTAGAAATGGCTCTGGATTAGAGGCCTAGATGACAACAGCTCCCAACAACTGTAAAACAGCTGATAGGGAGAGAAAAGTGTGGGAAGGAGGCCTTGTGCTCTCTCCCACCCCACAGAGAGAGAGAAAACATTGACAAAAATCTCCCTCTCACCATAAGTGTACAAACCAAAATCCCGAAACATGGAGAAATGCCAATGAGAATAAAATCTAGAATCTGAATGTGAATTCATTTTCGATTAAATCAGTTTTAAGGAACAGTCCAGAATATACTTTTTGGATTCAATATCCTTTCTAGATCAGTATTATGGAACACGCTTTTTTATATCATCCACAGACATTAACGAAATGGTAACTTTCATTTTAAGAGACCAAGAAAATGTGGAGTGGGAAGAAATAAGACAAGAATGGGTGTATACAAAAAATTATCAACTAGAAAGCTTGGGATACAGAAGTAGACTCACTTTTAAAAGCTCAGCTTGTGAGATCAGTTCTGGACTGAACACTGTTAAAGAATATACTAATTATAAGGGAATACTGAAGTATTCACCTAAAACACAAAAACAGAGAGGTCTTATACATATATAAACATGCAATAAAGACATAAATGGGCTAGATTAAGAAACTCTTAAATTGATCGAACAAGATTTCAAAAATAAGTGAATATTGGAAAAGGCAGAGAACTAATATTTGTAATGCTAATAATTAGGAATTTCCCATAGTTGAAGAAAGACATGAAATCTTAGAGAAAAGTGTTCTCCAACTCCCTCGTATAAATATACATCAAGACTTCAACATGGTGAAACTATACAACTATACAGATAAAGAGAAAATCCTAAAAGCCACAAGAGAAATGTGACAAATTATTTACAAATGAATAAGAATTAGATAGTCAGCAAATTTCATATCAGCCCCAGTAGAGGTCAGAAGACAATGAAAGAATATCTTCAAAGTGCTAAGAAAAACTAAACATCAATTTAGAATCTTGTATGAGCTCAACTACCCTTTAACAGTGAAAGTGATATAAAGATATTTTCAGATATGCAAAGATTACACTCCCACAAACTCTCACTGTAAGATGTTCCTTAGAAAGAAAAAAATTATATCCAAAGATAAACTGGGGTATACAAGCACGAAAAGAAAAGGTGAGTATAGAAACTGATAAAATATTAATTGTAATTAACAATGAAGAATTTAAAAATACAAATAAAATCTAATTTTTATTAAAAAGTAAAACTGAAGTTTTTCACAATTATAGCGAAGAAGAAGAAGAAGAAGAAGAAGAAGAAGAAGAAGAAGAAGAAGAAGAAGAAGAAAGATGTGATTGTAATCAATGGATTTCTGAAGAATTTCAAGGCACCAGGGGAGTAAAGCAGAGGGAGGAGTGGAGGGGGCAGTCAAGCTCCCAAGAGGAATCAGGGGAAAAGATACGTACTTAAAGAAAAATATTGGAAAACAAAAATCACAGTATATTACAAAAATGAAATCTGATTAAACTCAACAAAAAATAAAGATTATCAGATTGGAATTTTTTTAGCCATATATATAAAAGATTCAATTGATCAGGAAGATATAAAAAATTTAAATCTGCATGTAGCTTATAACATAGACCAAAAATATATAAAGCAAATATTGACATAACTAAAGGAAAAACAATTAAGTCCAAAATCATAGAGAGAGATATTAACCCACCTCTCTCATTAGCTGTTACATTAAGAAGACCAAAAAAATGGTAAGAATATGAAAAAATTGAACAACATGATTAACAAACTTGCACTAATACACAGATTAAGAATACTGCATTTAGGGGCGCCTGGGTGGCACAGCGGTTGGGCGTCTGCCTTCGGCTCAGGGCGTGATCCCGGCATTATGGGGTCGAGCCCCACATCGGGCTCCTCCACTATGAGCCTGCTTCTTCCTCTCCCACTCCCCCTGCTTGTGTTCCCTCTCTCGCTGGCTGTCTCTATCCTGTCGAATAAATAAATAAAATCTTAAAAAAAAAAGAATATTGCATTTAAGAACTAGAGAGTACACATTCTTTCAAATATACCTTCACCCTTTACCAATACTGACCATAAAGTAAGTCTCAAAAAATTTGAAATATAGAAAGCATGTAAAGTATATCTGACTACAGTAAAATTAAAGTAGAAATCAGTTACATAAGAACTGGAAAACCCCTACATGTATTTAGAAATTTAAAAAAAGAAATTAGGTAATAAATTGCTACATTATCTGAGAGTCAAAGGATAAATCACAATAGAAATTTAAAAGTATTTTGAAATAATGATGAATACTATACATCAAAACTTACATAAAGCTGCCAAACCTGTGCTTAAAGGAAATTTTTTGCCTTAAAAGCATATATTAGGAAAGAAGAAGGCATCTATCTTAAGAAGTTTGGAAAAGAAAAGTAAGGCAAATTCAGCCCAAAGAAAGAGTAAAGAAGAAAACAAAAATTTCAGAATAGAAGTTAATAAAATGGAAAGCAAATATATAGAGAGAATCAGTAAGGCCAGAGGTAGGTTATTTAAAGCCTAATAAAAGTAATAATTTCAAGGTAATACTAATCAAGGGAAAAAGAGAAAAGTGAAAATATCAGGAATGCAAAAGGAAACATGAC
Organism: Ursus maritimus; assembly: GCF_017311325.1. NCBI lineage: Eukaryota > Metazoa > Chordata > Mammalia > Carnivora > Ursidae > Ursus > Ursus maritimus. Next base: position 66,406,581 of record NW_024424452.1, read on the forward strand.
TATATGTCCTCATATAGTTAAAAGACAATAGGTTAGCAATACGGGCAACTTTATGACAACTAATTAGAAAAGGAGATTAAATGACAGTTTTTTAAAACATTTACCTAAAACATTTACCAAAGGACACAAAAAGAGAGAAAATCTAGTCTTTTATCTATTAAATTGAACCCCAAATTAGAAACCTTCTGACACCTTCAGGAGTAAATTCTTCACAACATTTAATGAAAAAAAAAATAATACCAATTATTCACAACTCCTCCAGGGAATGGAACAAAACACAATACTTCCCAACCTTTTAAGACTGGGCAAGGTCATTCCCAAGAAGAAAATGATAGGGCCAAGCTTTCTCATAAACACATTTTAAAAAGCCAATCAAATCCAATGACATAATGAGGATAAAATGTCATGTTATAGTCAAGTTTATTCTCAGAATGCAAGGTTGGCTCAACCTTCACACACAGGATAGTAATAGAACAATGTTTCATTTCCTGACAGTTACCGAAGTCCGGGTATATAAGAAAACATCTTTGTTCTCAGTAAGTAAACACTGACATATTTAGGGGTAAAAGGACATAATATGTCCAATCTAGTCTAAAACATTTCAGAAAAAATAAGTAACATGCACACATATGTGTATGTAGAAAGAATGACAAAGGAAATGAGGCAAAACATAAGCAACTGGTAAATATGAGTGGATGGTTACGAGAGTTTCTTGTACAAGTCAATTTTTACATAAGTTTTAAGTTACATCGAAATTAAAAGTTACCAAAAAATCATATAATTCACCTGTAAATAGAATAAAGGAGAAAAATCATATGATTATTTTAATAAATGCTGAAAATAATTTGATAAAATTTAACAACCATTCATGATAAAAACTGTTGACAAACGAAAAATAGGACACGGCTTTGAATTGATAAAGGTTATCTATAAAAAACAGACCTGCAGGGGGTATCAGACTGAAGGAAAAAAATCTTGAAATTTCTTCTTCAAGGTCAACAATGAAAGATGCTGCTGTCAGGACATAAATCGACAGAACTTCCAGCAAAATCAAGCCCACCCTAGAGAAACGGGGGAAATGCCCGCTCGTACAGGTTGCTCCTTCCCCAGAAGGAAAAGGATGGAGCTAACCCGAGTTGGGGTTTGTTTATTTGCATGAGCCATTCTGTCTTGTCTGTCCCAGGATAAAGTGGGTGGAGGAGCAGAGGGCATTTTAGGGAAAGATCCTTCCTCATGGAAATCAAGACTAAAGAACAAGTTACCAACATTCAAGCCCCTTTGAAGAAAGTTCCAGAATGGTATCAAAGGCATAAAAGAAATCTTGGCTAAATGGAGAACGAGACCACACTCATGGACAAGAAGACTCCGTATCATAAATATGTCAGTTTTCCACAAATGCTCCCCGATTCTCTGTATACAGTGGGTTTAGAGAGAACTGGACACACTGATCCAAAAAATGAGTATGGAGGACCAAAAGGCCAGGAATAGCTGAAGTCAATTTGGAAGACAAAGAACGAGGAAAGGCAACAGGGCTATCAAAGATCAGAAATGTGTATTAGCTGTAGCTAACAGCATGTGGCATCAGCACACGAGGAAACACAACAGGCTGAGAAACAGACCCGGCATGTCTGTGAACTTGACACGGGACACAAATGGCCTTTGGACTCTGTGGGGACAAAATAAACCATGTAATAAATGGTACCCGGGTAATAGGTTATCCTGTGTGGAAAAACAAAATAAAAGTAGACCCTTAACTAGGCATCAAAAGTGAAAGTAATTACATTTGGATTAAATCCCTAAATGAAAGAAAAATACACCAGAACTTTACAACATTTAGAGGAAAATAGAAGGGAATATTTTTACCTTCTCAGAGTAGGGAAGGATTTTTAAACTAGACCCTGAAAGAACACATCGTGAAGACAAAGATTGATAAATTCAGCTATCCTGTTGTTAATATTAAAGTTTTTAAAAGATTTTATTTATTTATTTGAGAGAGCAGGGGGGAGGAGCAGAGGGGGAGACCTCAAGCAGACTCCCCGCTGGGGCTTGATCTCAGACCCTGAGATCCCGACCTGAGCCGAAATCAAGAGTTGGACGCTTAACCAACTGAGCCACCCAGGCGCCCCTGTTGTTAATAACTTTTATTCAAAAAAGACAGCTTAGGCCAAGTTAAAAGACAAATTGCAGGCTGAGGGAAGATATTTGTGATACGCGTAAATGACAAAGAATGAAAATCCAGACCATGTGAAGAACGGTTACTGATCAGTAAGAAAAACAAACAATCCAGTTGGAAAAATGGGCAAAAGATGAGCATATGCCTTTCACAAGAGAGTACGCAGCGGCTGATAATCAGGAAACTGCAAATTAAATCACCCCTGAAACACCACTTCCCACCCAACAGTGGGGCAGACAGGGGAGGGCTAGCTCTACCCAGGGCTGGTGAAGGCGGAGAAGGGAAACAGCCCCTCACCCGCGGAGGCAGAGGGCACACCGGTGTAGGCCCTTCAGAGAGCACGACCGGTGTGTCAGAGATACACGTCTCGTGCAGGAATTCCACCCCTAGACACACGGAGATGCGCTGTGTGTGACGAGGGGGGAAACAGAGACCGCTGAAATCCATCAACGGGCTCGAGGATAAATACACCGTTGGTACAACAGAGCGCCCCGCGGTAATTACACTGAGTAAACGAGAGCCACATAGACTAACAGAGAGAACCCTCAAAAACGGAAGGTCAGATTTTAAAAATGACGAAAAACACGCTGCCAGATGATGGGTCCAGTACGCCCACATGTAGATGGAGCTTACAACACGGAAACAAATATTATACGTAACTATGGACAGAAATAACAGGGAGACAGGCGCAGAAACGATAAGTTCAGGGTCAGCAGAAACAGAATGGGAACGAATTCACAGAGGGCTTTACCTGCTCTTTTGTTTTTCTTGGAAAAACTGACCTGAAACAAATGCGGCAAATGTTAAGGTTTGATAAGTCTCTCCGTAAGCCCGTATATGATTCTCTGTGCCTTTCTTCCTGTAAAATATTTCATAACAGCAAGGTCAATTATAATCCTTTTAAGTCAATGTTAAAATCAAAAGTGTTGTGATCAAATCTGTGTATTCTCACATGACATATATTTATTGATTTTCCAAAAAAAACCCAACAACTTAGCAGTAAAAATGTTTAAGAAGAAACAACCCAGCTTGTACAAAGAACTCTCAGAACTCAACAGTAAGGGGCTCCTGGGGGGGCTCCGTCGGTTGAGCATCCGACACTTGGTTTCGGCTCAGGTCATGATCTCAAGGTTGTGGGATCGAGCCCCACGTCAGGCTCTGTCCTCAGTGGGGAGTCTGCTTCAGATTCTCTCTTTCTTCCTCCTTCTCTCCCTCTACCCAGCTGTGCACACATTCTCTCTCTCTCAAATAAATGAATAAAAATCTTTAAAAAAAAAACCCAACTCAACAGTAAAAGGATAGACAATCCAATTAAATACTGGAAAAAGACAGGAACAGACATTTCACAAGTGAGAAGACGCAGAGGGCATGTGAGCATCCGAGGGGGTGTTCGGCACCGCTTGGGAAACGCATGTTGGAGCCACGTGGGATCGCACCTGTGAGGGCGGCTGATGTAACACACGCCCACTAGCAACTGGGGCCCTGATGGGCACCTGTGGGGCCCCTGGTCTCCACCCGCTGCGTTGTCGCCGTTCCGTGGGTTGGGCTGGGAACCCGCTGTGATTTGTACATCCCCCCGATGACTAGTGAAGCTTGGTGTCCTTTACGTGGCTTTCATCTTCTGCAAAATGTCCTTTGTCCATTTTCTTGTTGGGCTATCTTGTTGGGTGGTCTGTCTCTCCCTGATTTGTAGGATTTTTGCTCGTTTTTAATAAAGGCTGGATGAGACCTTATCATCTCCCACCCCATGTGTTGCCTTTTTGCTCCTATGTGTGTATTTAAAATGAAGAAGTTCATATAGGTCTGGAGGGTCCTAGGGCTGCTTCCGTGGGGGAACGGAAAGCTGTAGGAGAAAGCATGTGTGAGAGATAGTCTTTGCTCCATATGCCTGTGCACTTTTTCTTTTAATGATCAGTATTTGCATGTATTTTAAATGTTAAGACAAAGGAAAGTCTACTCTAACCAAGCAAGTGCTGGCTTCCCTCTAGTCCTACTCCAAAGGAAAAGTGTAAGATGCCTGCCCAGCCGGACCTTTGGCCCAATGTCCCATGCCCATCCCCTCCTCCAGGTTGAGGAGTCGGTCCATACCGCATAGCAAAGTTAAGGAGAGCAGCTCCTATGCCAGGCCCCCTGGCTTGTCACCCAGCTCCTCCACTGCCCCTTCGATAATGCCTGCAAACTTCCATAAGCTCTCCAGGCCACGCCCACAGAGCGGCAGTTCCCACGAAGGTCATGGTCAGCCCCCGGTGCTCTCTACCTCCCATGGCAGAGGTGATGGGATTCCACTTCCAGGGTGAGGGGCGAAAGGACGGCAGCTTCCATCCAAGCACACCCTCTCTTGCTCACTGGCTCTGAAGGAAGTCAGTCCCCTGGTATAGCCCGGGGTGCGAGCTGCCCTGGGAAAAGGCCCTCAGAGCAAGGAATCAGTGTTTCTAGCCAACAGCCAGCGAGGACCTGACTCCTGCCAGCCGCTCCTGCCCGCGAGGGAGCCCGGCAGTGGATCCCCCGGCAGCAGGTCCCCAGCAGAGGGTCCCCCAGCAGGCGAGCCTTGACGTTGACCCCCACCCAGGCTGGCTCGTGATCACAGCCTGCTGAGACACAGGAGCCCAGCTAAGTTGTGCCAATTCCTGGCCTGCAAATTCTGAAAAAATAAATATTTGCTGTTTGAAACCTTTAGAAAAAGGAACAGAAGACAAGATAACGTCTCTCCTGAAAAATTGATCCATCACCTGTCCGAGGCCAGAGAGTGGACAGAACAACCTTCCAGTGCTGGGATGCCATGAAGTTCTCAAGGTAATATAGTACATCCTGGATTTTAAGCAAAATGCTGGAGGAAATGGGTGATTTGCTGAATTTGATTTTCCGGTTAATTGGAAGAGCCTCTCTCTCTTTTTTTTAATAGACTCTTGGAGTTTAAATGTACCCCATAGAAGAGGAAACTGAAACTGAGAGTAATTAACTTACCTCCAAAAGTTCGGAAGCTTTTTTACAGCAAACTAGCACAGCGCCCTTCACACAGTAGAAGTCGATAAACAATCGTGGAAGGAAGGAAGGAAGATCAGGTGCAGGGGGAGGATAAGGCGCTCTCCCTCTCCACCGCTTCAGCTTGCGGGAACTCCCCGAGGCCACGCCCATGTCGCAGGGAAAGCTCGGATTGGGAAACCAGGAGACTTAGTTGGGTGACACTGGGCAGCCCCTTGACCTTGAACCTCACACCTTATGCCCCACTCGGTCAGGCGTAAAATAGAGAAAGAATACTTCGCATGTCAGAGAGTCCCAACGAGACTCCAACAAGACTCCATATGGACCCTGCTTTCCGACTGTAATGTGGCCAACACGTGTTGCTCTTCCTATTTCTAAAACGTGTTGTCCACTGTGCCGGCTTAGAAAGCAGACTATAAAATAAGACATCCCCCCACCGAGCGCACAGGAAAAGGTTGCTGCTGGGAAAACTGGCTGTTTGGGGAAAGAAAATCCCTGTGGATCCTCATGACACACCATTCACGGACACAAAATTTTAGGTGAGCTTCAAAATCAAGGGTAAATGATAGAACACGCGTCCGTACTCTCATGCAATGAAAGAGAATAAGGTAAAGCTGTGCATACCGGCTTGGGAAGATCTCCCAGAGCTGGTGTTATACGAACGCCAAGCTGCAGAATGGTATTGTATACATATGTATGTGTATGCATCTTACTTATGTAAAATAAATGCCACATACACGTGCGTGCACACATATGCCACAAATTCAGAGAACGCCTCAAGAATTCACACGTCAATTGTTAACAGTAGTTGCCTCTGGGAAGGTAATGGAATTGGGTGTGAATGTGGCATTTTAATTTTTCATGAAAATTATATATATATACACACACGTATATACACACAGACGTACATATGCGTGCTAGCTGAATTTTTTAAATGGGTATGTATCACTTTTCAATTTTAAAAACGAACGGTACTATTTCAAAAGTTACATGTAAAGAATAAAACCATTAAAAATTATGCATAAATACCTGGTCCCGGCATGAAAAAAGGAAACAACTGTGAAAGCATAAAAGCGATGAAGAAAAAGCATGAAAGTATGTCTAGAATTAACTGCATTAAATGTTCTGTGTGTCCAAAAAAAGTAAAAGGTAAATTAAAAACTCGATAATTTAGCACCAAATATGCAAAGGAATTAATCCTTTCTGTTATAAAGTGTTCAAGACCGATTAAAGATTTGGGGTGCCTGGGCTGCGCAGTTAAGCATTCAATTCTTGGTTTTGTAGGCTCAGGTCATGATCTCAGGGTCATAATCTCAGGGTGGTGAGATCGAGCCCCCTGGGGGGCTCAGCTCAGACCCTGCCTGACCTTCTCTCCCCTCCCCCCACCCTTCCCACTCATGCTCGCTCTCTCTTTCAAATAAATAAATAAATCTTTAAAAAAATAACTAATTAAAAACATAAAAATAAGATCGCCCCCCCCCAAAAGCCCTGAGCCTCCAGACATTGAGCCCCAGGCTTTTTGGCATGCAGTATACATTTGAAATTGTCATCGCGTGTCCTTAGTTTACAGACAGGACACCGATATGGTCATAGTGAGTCACGCGGTCAACATACACAGGCTGGCGTGTGGGAAGCCAGAGCCTGGTCCCCGGGCCACAGGACGCTGTGGCAGCTTGCTACGGGGAGCGGTGAGGTCAGCAGGATACCCCCCACCTACCCCGGCACTTCCCTTGCTGAAATTCCGAAACAGTCCGTCTTGTCTTCCCTGGATCTGGCCAGACCCAAACTCCCTCCATCTCTACTCTCGAGATTCCTCTTTGAGGGTGAATTGAGGTCTACTGCAAAAAAGGAGAAGTGCAGGTAGGAAGCAGTGCGCAGACCGTGTCACCCACGGGGTGGCCTCTGGATCCGCGGGGAAGCCCAGTCCTCACTGTGGACGCAGCCCGTCCCAGTTCTATCTGAGAATGAGCTCACTCCCCCCTCGGGCCTTCCCACGGAGGACAGGCCGGCTGCTCTCTCTTCCTCTAACTGGACGGGGCTCCGGGGATTGCCCGGCCGGGCCCAGGCAGAAACTGGAACTGAGAGCCCAGAGCCCATTTCTCCAAAGTCACATGGCCCAGGACCAGACACCCACGCCTCTGCCCGGAGCCCCTGTGTATCAGGGAAGGGTGACATTCGCCACACGTTCAGAGAAAGAATACGTCCCTGAGGTTCCAGATGGTGCTTTTTGTTTCCGTCAGTGACTTTCCTCTGCCCACTCAGAAGCAAGGTGGGAACTTGGTGAGGAACCAAGAGCCCCAACCCCAGACGGCCCCTCCCACAGCCCAGCCCCCCAGGGACACTCACCGCAGCCTCAGGCCTCTGCTGGGGGTGGGGAGGGCGCCCGCATTGCCACTGCTGTCCCTCCTGACGTCATTCGGAATGGAGGGGAAATGCCACGGCACCCAGTGGTTCCAATCCAGGGGTCAAGCCTGAGCGGGACAGGAGCAGACCGTTATTTCTAAAGAGAATGCTGGGTAAAAATTTGCAATGAAAAGTTCATGTCGTGTCATCAAATACTTAACATTCCAGAACCGTGTATAGAGCACGGGCGTTTGTACAGGAGCTGAGCGCCTACGGATTATGAACGTGGCCTCCTTGCCCCGGGACAGGTGATAATTCCTGGGAATTAAGCATTCAGCGTGGTGTAGGGGAGACTGCTGCTTTGGATAAGACTTGAGCCCGTTACTTAATCTTCCTGAGTATGTATCTATAAAATTGGCATAATAATAAAAATCTCTCAGGATCTTAGGAGGATTAACTGAGATAAGGTAGCCCAGCGCCCGGCAGGACACAGTCTCAGGCCCGCAGTAGACAAAGAAGGCGTCAGATTCCGCTCCTCACCCTGCGGCTTCCCTGTCTCTAAGGTCTGATAGCTTCCCGGACGTATCTCACAGGCTCGCATGGTGCGACGTGTAAACACAAGCAAGTGGCCTTATTAGGACTACCAAGCCCCTGACGGAATAAATAAGGAATTCTATTTGTTAAGGTGGGTGGAGACAGCTGGATGTCCGTATATTCTGAAAAGCTGAGTGACATTCCTCTGTTTCCCTCTCGAATGTGCGGAAGGAGAGAGGAAGTCAGAGACCAAGCCTTCCACTGCACAGGTCAGCAAACTCTGGCCCAAGGGCCCAAGGCGGCACCCCTCCCGCCTGTTTCTGGAAGGACGTTCTAAGCGCAGCAGACATGCTCGTTCATCCCCGCGTTCTCTACGGCTGCTTGCATGGGGCAGCCACAAAACGGAGCTGTGACGGGCTCTCCATGGCCCACAAAGCCTGAAATGCTTCCTTATCTGGACCTTTACAGAAAAAAAATTGCCAAACTCTGGTCCCCTGACTACTTTCTAATCATCTGTCTCAAACACCCACAAACCTGAGCCTAAATGCTGGGAATGAAACTCCGTAGCTCGAGAATCTTTTGAGGTTGACAAGCCCAGGGGTTGGAATGGAGACTCCCAGGGACCTGACGTTTGGAAATAAGAGGCCTCTCTTTGGTTTGGGTCTGGCTTAGGACTGCACAGCCCTGAAGGAAACTGTCCAAAACAAGGCTTTCAAATAAATCCGACGGTTTTAAAACGTGAGGAAGCCAAGTGGATGGAAGCAGAGTGACCCTGCGGGTTCCAGTCCCTGATCGAACCACCCGTTGGCGTGTGACTGTGGGCAATCGCTTCCCGTTCCTGGAGCGGTTACTCTACTTGTAAATAAGGTACCGTTGGCTGAACACCTGCTGAACTCCTCCTCTGGGGAACCCGCCCGCCTGCACGTGGAAGTTGAGGCCAGATCACGTCTAAGATGCCTTTCCACCTGTAAAGCTCAGTTTAAAACGCTCGGTGCTCCTGGGGCCTTGGAGACGGCGCTGCGGGGAGCGAACCTTCTCGGACACCTGCCCTTCCCCCGGGTTTCAGTGATATGGACCGTGGTGGTAACCCATCGCGCTCTCTTCTTTCCAGACGCAGCTGGCGTGAGCGGAGGGCCAACCGCTCAGGTGAGGGCGCCCACCAGCCGAGAGAGGAGGCGCCGGCCGGCTCCACACGCGCGGGCAACGGGGTCAGATCGCGGGAGCCGGGACGTGCGCACCTGCCTTCTGGATCGTGCCTTTTACACGGGCGTGAGCCCCGCGAGGGCGCGCGATCTCTCCAGCGGCTGGTCCACGTGGCAAAAGGACCCTACAGGTGCTGCCAACAGTCTCGGGTAATTGGGACCAGGCGGCAAATAAGCCCTGTAGAATCAGGACCGCTTTCGTTTTCCCAGAGGCCCAGAGTGAGGGCCGCCTTCCAAAAGCTCAGAACCCGATCCTGCGGATCCGGTCCGCGGGGAGCCCGTCATCCCGGACCGCGTGCCCCTCGCGCGTCTCCGAAGACCCTTTCGGGGTGGGGACCCCGGCCGGCAGCCCATGGACGGCGGGCGCGTCACAGGCAGACGGCGCCGCGGCGCACGGCCCGGCCCTGGGGTCAGGGCTGCTGGGCGCAGCTCTCTCCCTGCCCGCTCAAGTCCGAAGGCCAGCCCGATCCCCGTCTGGAAGCATCCCAGCCCAGACACGGAACAAAAGTCCCCTCTGACAAGCCCATTCCGGGTTCCCAAGTATGTTTGTGTGTTTGTTGGCCAATAGAACTGTCACCGGCAACAATAACGACACTGTTTCCCCCCGACCGAAGCGACTTCATTTCTTCGCACTTGTTGCCCGGCTGGCGCTGGGCGGATGAATGATGTAGGCTCGGCGGCGGCCCAAGTCCTGACCCCGGGCCTCGGAACGCAAACACAGGGCTGCGCACGGAGACTCTTGTTTGTTTGAACTCTCCCTGCCCGCGTGAAAAGAGAAAAAGGGAAGGAAAAACAAACCTCCCACCACCCCCACTGCATCAGTGCAGACACTGAAGTTTTATTGTTTTGTTTTGTTTTTCTTTTTTGTTTTCGTTTCTCACTTTTTGCGACGAGGAGCGACAGCCCTCTACTGGCGCGGGGAACGGGGCCAACTCGCCGGTCGTCGGGGCGACCCTGCCATCTCGTGGCCGCGCGGGGGATGTGCACGCGCCCGTGGACTCCGGCCTCTGAGCACCCGGGGCCGGTCGACGGAAGGGTTCTGGCGAGTGTGGAGCCCGGCTTTCACTCAAGACGTCTCGGGAAATGGATCGGAGTCTTGGGGAGGGGGGGATGAAGGTGGATTTGGGTCAGGACGTCGGTTCTATGCCTCCGTGCCGGTGAACTATCTGTGACATAACGCTTGAGCCAATGACCTCATTTTTATGAACCTGCTTTCTCATCTGCAAAATGGAGGTCACAACACATGCTTGATTCTCCGAACTTTGTGTCGCTTCAGCGAGGTAGCACGTGCCGAGAGAGACTTGTGAACTTCACACGGAAACCTATTAAGCATCTCTAAAGAAGTGGAATCTCTCATCATACTTGGTCACACTTTTTCAGAGACTCGAAACCTGTTTTGCCACTGACCCCTCTTCTAGCATAAAGCTCAAGCCTTAGGATAAGAAAAGAAAAGGACTTCACCCTGGCTTGTACTCTCCAAAATGCACAGACTGCCAAACGCTCTTCTTTTCCACTTTTCCAGTTTGTTGTTTGTTTTTAATTTATTAGAGAGAGAGAGAGCACACAAGCCTGAGCAGGGGAAGGGGCAGAGGGGCAGCAGGGACCCCCACGCAGGGCTGGATCCCAGGACCCTGAGATCATGACCTGAGCTGAAGCCCACCCAGGCACCCCTCACTTTTCCAGTTCACGTAAAACCAGGCTCTTGGGCCTTTCTGTGTGGGGCCAGTGAATGAGGAATGAGGAATGTGGATGAGCTTGTGGACGTTCGACTTTGCTTACACGGAATCACAAAGTGCCCATTAGCGATGAGTCTTGGGTATTTGGCTCCCTCGTCTACTCCTAAAAGCCGGAGCCAGACACAGCAGCGAAAGAAGCACTCATACGATGTCTGGGCGGCACGATGCAGACGCAAGATGACTCATCAAACACAGGATGGGTTTGGCCACTGCTTCTGTGCCGTTGTCTGGAGGAAGCCAAGAATTTCTGGTGTCTAGCTCTGGGCTTGGTGAACAAACCCAGATATTGCAGTCCTCGCCTTGTGCTAAATTTCAGTTCTGCTTGGGGTGTCAGGCCAGCCAGTGCTTGGTCTATGGACAAAGTCTCCAAGGCACCGGTCTGAGCTCGGAGGTCTCCTCCTCACAGCTGGCCCTCTCTGGGTTGTCCGGTTACACGGTCTGTCACTCATCTCACCAACGCGGGAGGCAGGCTTAGGGTACATTTGGCAGCAGGACAGATAGTTTTGCAAAGAGAAAATAGCCTACTAGCCAAGGGACAGCAAATCCTTGGGCAAGTGGTGAAGAACCATGACTCAGATTTCCAGGCCATCTGCCCCCCAGCCTAGGCCCTGTTACCTCCACGCTCACCTGTTTCCAAGTTGGGTTGGCCTAGGCCTGTCCGCAGGAAGCCGCCTTTAGAATCAGGCATCACCAGTGAGCCTGTGTTCTAGCTGGAGAAGGAAACAGGCTGTATCTCCGGGACGGTCCTGTGGCAGATCGGGGGGCGGGGGATGGAAGGACAAGGTCATGATGAGCGTGTCCCTCCCAACCTTCGAGATGCCATGTCAGAACTCCAAAACCAGAGAAGCTGCTTCTTCCTGCCAACTAACTCTTGCTGGGCTACTCCAGAAACTTCTAGAGAGGCCAGCCTCCTCCTCAGGCTACCTCTGAAAATCAGTAGTTCTTCCTCCCTTTGTCACAGGGAGGGGAAAGCAGTCAGGGTCTTCCCGCAGGAAGGTACAAGAGGGGGAGGCTTTTCTTCAGAGATTTCCCATCCATGATAAACTATTTTCAGTGGCCAAATGGGAGGAGGAATTCGAGGTGTGGTGTCCAGACTTTCGGAGCTGCCATGCAGTGTGACCGCACGTGACGAGGGTGACCGTGGGCACTGTGACACTGCAGATGAAAGTATTCGCAGCCTGTGATGTGTTGTGAAAATGGAAATCAGGCATCAGGGGTCGCATGCTGGCCATGTGGCCCAGAGATTGCAGAAAGCCAGAGGGTGGGCGACGTCTCAGATCGCACTGCTGGACCCCCCTTCCACGTCCACACACTCAACTGGGATTGGCAATGGACACAACGGGAGACCCAGTGGTGCCAGCTTTAAATGTAAGTCAGTGAATTAATTTATTTGGATGAATACACTTATTTTTAGGATAACTTTCCAGATGTATTAGGATACACTTACTAACATAACCCGGTCGTTAAAATACCTCTCCTGTGTAGCAGATCTCACAAAAGTTTAAGGAGTAGAGAAAATATTTTAGAAGTTGGCCGTGTGGTATGTGTTACATGACACACGTGACGATTTTTGACCGGCCTTTGTCCCTGGTGGCTGGGAGGAGTCTCTACACCCTTGGAGTAGGACTGTTGTGTTATTCATGGTGGGCCCCGCGGACCGCACCTGACTTTATGCTAACGAGGGGGCTCATGGTGGGTTCCTAAACAGTTTCGGATGGGGTAGACCAGAAAGACCAACCATGCGATTGGAGACTGGGGCATTTGAGCCACGTGATGTCAGCCCAACCTCTGGGGAACGGAGATTCAAATCACCATGACCAATGATTCAATTAGTTGTGCCTGCATAACTGAACCCCAATAAAAACTCTGGAAGCCAGGACTTGAGTGGGTTCCCCTGGTTGGTAATCAAGCACCGACGTGCTGACACCACGGCTCATGCTGAGGACAGCAGAGCAACACATTCAGGACCCACCCCGGTTCCCACCCTGGCATCCATTTCGTCATCTGGCTGGTCCTGATATGTGTCCTTTACAAGAAAACTATATCGTACACATAGCACTTCCCTGAGTTCTGGGAGTCACTCCAGCAAATTATGGAACCTGAGTGAGTAATGGGAACCAAATTTTTAGCCAGTTGGTGAGAAGTACAGGGAATCCCCAAGCCTGCGGCTGGTATCTGGAGTGAGGGAAGCCTTGTGGACGAGTATGCCGTAATCTGGAGATTTGATCCAGCTCGGGGTAGTTGGTGTCAGAGTGTCGTTGTGCTATGAAACTGAGCGTACGGGATCCCCAGGGAAATTCACAAAGCGGTGTGCTCCTATGCACATTATGTCTGTTCACGCATTTGCTCCCATACATACAAGAGGCATCCAGTAATGTGTGTTGGTTGAATGAATGAGTTATTATGCAACAGTGGGTTCTCTGCCCACTGTCTCAGCCTGGGGTGTGGATCGTGCCTCACCTGACCCACCCAAATCAGCCCCATCCGCACCTACACCCTGCAAAGTGTCCCTTGTGTGCTGGAACTGACGAGTGTCCCGGGGAGAATCTGTCTGTCTGTCTCCCGGCATCATGATACTCAGATCCCTCCTACATGAACACTCATTTGCTTGCTTTCACCCACAATATGGGCCAGAAGGAGAATCTAGTGGCACTTTATACCACAGTCCCCAAACAAAAGCAACTCAAAACTAGAAAACGAGAGAACTAGTTCTCTTCCCCGGAAAGGAAAGGGAACCACTAGGAAGAGGATTCTGACGGGCATGTTTGAGGAGACTTCATTTGAACTGGAAGGTTTTTTTAATTGAGCCGTAAACGACGGGTGACACTATGTTAGTTTTATGTGTATGACACACCGATGTACTGTATGTATATATTATGAAATGATTACCAGAATAGTCAACACTCGTCACCACACATAGTTACAAATTTTTTCTTGTGGTGAGAATTTTTATGATCTACTCTCTTAGCAACTTTCAAATATACAATGCGGTGTTATTAACTGTGGCCGCTGTGCTGTACGTTATAGCCGCAGACCTTACTCATACGGGAAGTTTGTACCTTTTGACCCCCCTTTGGGATTTGCCCACCCCGTCCCCAGCCTCTGGCAACCTCCAGTCTCTTCTCTGTATCTATGAGTTTGGCTCTGTTTAGATTCCACATAAAAGATCACACAGTGTTTGTCCTTTTTTGTCTGCTTTATTTTACTCACCATGATGCCCTCAAGGTCCATCCGTGTTGTCAAAAACAGCAGGATTTCCTTCTTTTTTGTGGCTGGATAATATCGTCGTTGTGTGTGTGAGTGTGTGTGTACATATCTATACACTACCTTTTCTCTATCCATTCATCCGTTGATGGACAATAAGTTTGTTTCTAAGTCTTGGCTCTTGTGAACAAAGCTGCAGTGAACATGGGGGTGCAGATATCTTTTCGAGGTAATGATTTCATTTCCTTCAGATAAACACCCAGCAGTGGGATTACTGGATCATATGGCAATTCTATTTTTAGAAGAGTTTTCTGTCTTCCCCTGTGGCTGCCCCAATTAGCATTCCCACCAAGACCGCACTTGGATTCCCTTTTCTCCACATCCTCACCAACGCTTGTTATTTCTTGTCTTTTTGATACTAGCCATGCTGACAGGTGTGACGTGGTAGCTTGCTGTGGTTTTGACTTGCGTTTCCCTGATGACCGGTGATGTGGAGCACCTGTTCGTGTGAACTGGAAGTTTAGACTATATGACCAGGAGACGCGTTTATGGTAACTGACCAGAACACATCCCCCCCTCCCCTCCCACTCACAAATCCTAAACAGTATAGAAAAGACAGTCTTAAAATCGTGAGAGCACAGGAGACCAAGAAGGTTTAAGGGATGCTCTTAATGATCCAGACGTGTTGTCCAATCCTCAACACCCAGAATGCAGGCAGGGATGGGGCTAGAGGAGGAAGCCATAGAGCCAGGCACCATCAAGAGAGGACTGTTGCTAAAAATGGCACCCCAGGCCAGGAGGCAGAGATGCGTGAACGGAGAGGAGGCTGGGGAGCCATTGCTGTGAATGGTTTGGGAGAGCCTCCATGAGCTGATGAGGTGGGACATTTGGGCTTGAGCAGCAGATTCCCTGAAAGAGGGGGGAGACCTTCAAGCTGACATGCCCCCTCCTCCCACCTTTCCTCGCTGCAACCCATGGGAGGGGGGCTACAGCAATCACAGGAAGGCCAAGAGGAAATCTTGAGTACAGCTGTGAGCCCACCACCAGGAAACACCAATGAATTGAAAAACCAACCGCATGAGAAAGAGACACCAAACTCAATGGAAAGAACCTACCCATAGACTCCAGGGCAACAGAAGGAATGGAGGCAGCCTGTGGAGGAGTCTCCTGGGCTGGGTGACTGATGACATAGCCGTTGGAGGCAGGAAAAGGCATAGGTCCCACCAGGGAGGCCTGACTACGGTCTGACCTGTTTGCACAGAACCTGTCCTGCCCCCCCCCCCCAGGTGGGTTCTATTCCCACTCTCTCCGTTGGCCTCAGGATGCTCCCATCTTCAGGGCCTGCAGGCTCCACACTTTCTTCCAGGATGGAGTCCCCATTCTGCGTCTTTTTTCCCTGGGATTTGGGCTGTGACTTACTGGACCCCAACCTTCCCATGATTTTTTTCTTCAGAGACTTTTGCTGCTCTCATGGGACTTCATGTCTGGAACACATTCGAGCCTGATAAATACTTTCTGTACTGATGGACCTAACGGAAGGCACAGACATGCCCTGGGCTCCGCCCCTGCTCGCAGGACCTCCGGAAGTTTCCTGCTGTCAGCCTTCACCGTTTTGGGGGAAGAGAGACTGAATTCACGCTTTTCTAGATATTTATTTTTAATTGTTAAGCTTAGTATGATGAAATATATATCCCTTCCGTATTTCACATCCAAATTAATACATACATCAGTCATGGAATTAACAAGATTTCTAGAAGCATCTAAAAGTGGTTCTAGGGCTGGATTAACGAGTGGTTCTTCTCCAGGCAGGACTTGAGACACCACAGGAACATGATCTCTTGTTAGGTCACCTTGGCAAGGCAGGGTACGAGGGTTGGAGGGTGGGGGGAACGGTAAGGCAAGGACCAGAATCTCTTCTGACTTTTAGTCTTCTAGATCATTCTAATGAAGGATTCTCAAGTTGTCAGACAAATGGCACTCCCAGGCCTAGGCCCTAGGGCTAAGTCAGCTGCTTACATTAAAATGGCTACTCTGGAGTCTGACAATGTAAACAAATAATTGTGCCTCCATGTGTATCTTACCCACGTCTAATTCTTGGCTTCAAGCACTTTTCAATGCCTAGTGTTCATATTGTTCAACCCAATGATTCCCCTACACTACCATCTCTTCCAAGTGTAAGAATTCACTGCTGGCACCAGAAGTCCTCCTAGGATGGGAACTGTCTTTGCTGAGAAAAAACTGCCTCGAGGATCGCTTGAGTGGAAGACGAGCCTCACTCTTAAGGGCCTGGGAATCGGGTGGCCTCATCCCTGCCAAGGACAAGGCTGCATAACCAAGAGGGGAGGGCTGGACAAACGTGAGCACAAAGGGGAGGCAGGGAGGGGAGGGCCACCAAGTGGCACCATCCCAAGACCCTCAAAGTCTTGAGCAACGTCTTCTAGACACGTTACTGCTCTGTCGGAGTGATTTTCTCTCGTGAAAGACAAAGAAGTCGAGGAGCTTCTTGTGAAGGTCGACATGACCCTGGGCTGAGACAGCCCCGGGGAAGGCCAGACCCAGGGCAGAAGATCCGTGGCCCCATCAGCGAGCAGCTTCTAGGACCCCTTGGGCTCCCACCCGTTTCAGGATCGGGGATTTTGAGACATTTCATCTGGACAACCTCAGCTGATAGCTGGATTTACCGGAGATGTGGACAGGAATTTGTGTACAAGGATATTAATCACAGAATTACATATAATGTTGGAAACTGAGAAACCTAAATGCACAACAATGGGGATCTGGTTAAATAAACCAAGAGAGCTATTTAGTAACGTGGGAAAGTTTCGGCTATACTGTCAAGAAAAGAAAAAAAATCGGAATGTTACTGGTATTACTAATACCTGGTATTCATTTGCTTTTTTAAAAAAAATAAGTGATCTTTTCTCGAAGAAAAGAGAAAGAGTAAAATTTTAACAGAACATTCCAGAGTTTGTGGGATTATAAGTGACTTGTCTTTATTTCGTTTATTTCTGCTTGATTTCCAAAGTCTCCATAATGAGCAAAGCAAGGTTACAATCAGAGAAATCCACATCACTTTGGAAGCGTGGGGGTCGAGCTTGTTTGTGCTGGTTGGCTTACTTGGCAGAGAGAAACGAGCGAGGACGGTGCCCGTAAGTAATGTTTGGTCATCATTTATTTATGCCGGTTTAGGTAGAGACAACATTTGTTTAGCAGAGATGAGAAGGGATCTCCAGTGTTGTCAGAGAAAAAAGGGGGGAAAGAAAAAAACCAGAGGGGGGAGATAGAAAGGAAAAAGTACATTTAGACTCTCTTCTGAAAGGGGCTCTGAACTGGCAGGTGATTTCTGTTTCACTTTCGCATGTTCTTAGTTCCCTTTTACCAAGTTAAAAAAGGTGACAGTTGGATTATGGATGTGTTGGCAGTCACGTAGAGAGGACCTACGTGTGCGCGCACGCGCATGCGTCCTTGTGTGTGTGTGTGTGTGTGTGTGTGTGTGTGTGTGTGTGTGCGAGTGCGTGCCTGTGTGCGCAGAGGGAGGCAATGCCTCCTCGCCATGTCCTACGTAAATCATCTGCTATGACCCTCCATAAAACTTCGACTCCTGCCCTCCTCTCCCACCAACCGCCCCAGAACTAAAGAAACCTCAGTCATTTTCAAGCTGTAGTCATTCTCAAATCGGCTGCCAGTTTGAGGGGCAAGAGGTCAGGCTTGACATATTACGATCTCAAAGATATTTGAGGAGGAAATTATATCAGCTGTTCTGGGTCAGCCAGATAATGCATGAGCCTCGTGTCCCGTCCCTGGCGTCAAAGGGACACAGCTCCTCATCTTGACATTGGCCACCTAAGAACAGAATCACACTGGCCAAAGATCTTGCAACTAATTCTGGAGACCACGGCATGACTTAGAATTGAGTACAGGCCATGTCACCTGTGCCTGCGCAACCCTGGCCAAGCCACCTGACCTCTCGGGGCCTCGGCCACCTTCCCTGTAGCATGAGCACTTAACCTGGGGCATTTTCAAGGTGAACTTAAGCACTGGAAGTCCATCGTTCTTTAATTGTAGAATTTATGGCTTGGGGACCCTTCCCCTTCATGAGGCTCCGTCGGTGTTGAGGTGGGGTTAGGTACCACCTGGATCTCGTCGCTCTCGTCACTCCAGGCCCTGAGGCAGCACTGCTAAGCTCTCACCCCTTCTGCCCCTAGGCTGGTCACCACCGCTCCAGACCACGCCCGTCGGCACTTACAGCAGCTGCCAAGGGGGCCTTGAGGCTGGACGAAGAGTGATGACAGCCCACAGGCTCCCCAGAAGGTCACCTTGCTCTCGAGATGTGTGGCCCAGTGTCTGGGCTGAAGGGTAGTTAACTGAACGGTAACACGTAAGACTGTCTTAATTATGGCCGTCACCATGCCTGACTGTTCCAAGACCACACACACCTTCCCACTCAGGGTGAGTTTCCTGCTCCCCAGTGGAGGTGCACCCCCTACCTCCCCAAGAGACGTGGTGACTAAGCCAAGGTTTTCATTACCGCACTGACTGCCAGTCATTTCATTACTGCCATTTCCGGAACACCTGCTTGTATGGAGCAGAGTGGGGGCAAGGACCCAAAAGCTTCCCTCGCCTTGTTCTAGCCACCATGCCACGTTGCCTCTTTCAGCAACTTCTATTCAAGAGAAAGTAAATTCCAAAAGTTCGACATATGCTATACCATTTAGGGAGGCTGAGTTAGATTGAAACGAGTAAAGGACCAGGAAATTACTAGTTGTTCTCTCCCTGTTTAGCTGTGAGACTTTGGGCAAGCCACCAACACTCGTTGAGCCTGCGTTCCCACCTCTATAAAATAAAGGAATGAGGGAAAGCGATCCCTCACGCCTTCTCCATCTCAGGAGTGCCCCATCTGGCCCAGCCTGGCCGCTTTCACGGGGCGCAGGCGACGTCATTCTAGAAACTGGGTTTAGTGGAGTCACTTGGCGTTCACCTTTCGTGACTTTTCCGAGTTTACTTCCTCCTGGCATTGTAGAGTGCTAGCCTCCTTCTGTCGACGCGTGTGGTTCGATGAGTGCAGCAGAGACAGAGCAGAGCCGGATGCCAGCCACCGCCTCCAAGAGGCCCCATGTCGCCCGACGCTGGGCCCACCTGCTGACCTCTCCCCACAGCTGCCGCCATCTTGCAGGCCCTGCCTGGCAACCTCCCCGACGGCTCGCAGGTGCGGCCTCCCCGGCTCTTCCAGACACCGCCTGAGGTGTCAGCTGGCCCTGGCGCCTTTGCTATTGGGAATACTGGCACCAACCCTTCCGAGTACGTGGAGCTCCTGCGTCCTGGGGCCTTCAGAGGCGCCTCGCACAGACGAGTCCCCACAGGGCCAATAATCTCACCCCATTTCACAGATGGGCCACTGTGGCCACGGGACCTCCTCGTCTTCCAAGAAGGAACAAAGGCGAAGCATCAGCCAGGGCAGAAATAAACGCGTCGGCACTCTCCCAGGGCCATGCAAGCTTTCATAATCGGTCATACGTCTTTTTACCTTTTGAAACTTTGTCGGGTTTATATATAGCCTCCATCTTGTCCCTCTGAACTCGGCAGGGCTCGCCATCAGTCACTGGGCTGAACACCTGGAACTCTGTGGGGACTATCATTAGAAGGATGCGAGGCCAGGTGTGGTTTTGGACCAGAGACCTATTGGAATAGGGAGGATTTCTCACTTTCCAAGTTTACTCTGCTCAAGTTAAAACAATTAACCTCCTTTCCCCTTCAAACAACTGTTCTCCACAGCTTTCTACCAGCGATAGCCAACCCGGAGACACAATGTCAAAAGTGGACTCTCTCTCCCCTTGAAGTCTTCAGGGGAAGAGGCAGATTACACCTTTCCTCGGTGCTTCCTTCTGCCCTCGCAGCCCCCTTCCCCACCCATGTCACCACCGCCCTCTGGGCGCTAGACCTCTGGAGAGCAGGGATGTTCTCCAGTGCGGGGGTCATGACGAGATTGCAGCTGAGGGGGGCTTGGCCACGGTTAGGCCCCCACATTGGGCCCCAGACTCACCTCTTAAGGGTTTGCCAGGTGAGCCAGCAGGGAGGGAAGGACAGATGGCAAGGTTATTCCCAACTACTTGGGGTCTTAGCTCTCTTAACTGATGTAGCTGTCAGCACATTCCCCATCTCGGGCTGCAACCGCCCCCAGGACACACACACACACACACACACACGCACATGCACACGCACACATTCCAAAACTCTTGATGATAGTAGTGTTTCCAGGAAATCGCCTGTCTCCTTCTTATATAATGCAGTAGCTAGCCTGAATTGAGTGTTTATCCCAATCTGGGCACTGTGCTAGGTGATTCTCATGTGCTGATGACCCCCGTTCAAACCTCGCAACAATCCTGTGACAATGTAGGTTGGACGGCTCTAAGGTTCAAGAACTGGAGTGGATAACCCACGTCCCCCGGCCAGTACATGGCAAAGCCAGGACTTGAAACCCAGTTTTTATCTGACAGATGAGTTTACTGGCCATCATCTGATGGGGCGCCTGGGGGGCTCAGTCGGTTGGGTGTCGGACTTTTGATTTTGGTTCAGGTCATGATCCCAGGGTCATGAGATCAAACCCCCCATTGGGCTCTGAGCTCAGCACAGAGTCTTGCTTAAGACTCTCTCTCCCTCTCCGTCTGCCCCTCCCCACCACTCACACTGTCTCTCTCTCTCTCTCTCTCTCTCAATAAATAAATAAATAAATAAATAAATAAATAAATAAATAAATAAATAAATAAATAAATAAATAAATAAATAAATAAATAAATAAATAAACAAATAAAACAAAATTAAAAATAAAAATTAATTTAATTAATTAAAAATTTTTTAAATAAAAAGAAAATACTGGCCATTATCTGAGATTGTCTCCGTGATGCGGGGGTCAGCTACAGGTGTGAGGCATTGCCGGTCTGTCTGAGGCAGCCCCCGGGAACCCTTGGCACCTTTGTGCCCGAGAGGGAAGGTCACACTTGCCCATCTCACACAGGCTGGCCTTTTCATGAGGTGACAGGGAGGGGCGGTCATGGCCTGCCGCGCCCTGAAAACACTGCCCGGTGCAGGGTTTTCAGATGATGGGAAGTAGTACAGCATGAGAATCAAATTGATTGCCTTGCAGAAATGACCCAATGCAGTGGTTTTCAGACATGGCTACACACTAGACAACTGGAGAGACTATTTAAATCCTGAAGACTAGACTACACCCATACCAATGAAATCAACACACAATTGGAAACCATCTATCAGAATTGTCCAAAAATATTTTTAAATTTTCTAACAATCACCAATTTACAGAAAGGTTCCATGCTGCTATGGACGGACTGTTTGTGCCCTCCAAAATTCTTATGTTAAAACTCTAGTGGGATGGTGTCAGGAGGTGGGGGCCTGGGGGTGATTAGGTCATGAGGGTGGAGCCCTGGTGAATGGTAGCAGTACCCTCGTAGGAGGAGACACATAATTTCGCTGCGTCTCGCGGCTCTCCACCCTGCAAGGATACCACCATCTGCAACCAGGGAGCCCCTTCACCAAGAGCCCTGTGTGCTGGCACCCTGATCTTGGACTTCCAGCCTCCAGAAATGTGAGAAAAACATTTCTGTGCTTAAGCTGCCCCGTCTGTGGTATCTTGGTACAGCAGTGCAAACTGATTAAGATACAAGTGCAGTACGAAAAACATTTTCCCTGAACCAATGAGAGTCATTTGCAGCTTAGTGCACCGTCTTCCCCAAACATATTTGGGTCTATCTCCTATAAACAAGGGCATTCTCCTATGTAACCACAATAAAAAAACTCCAAATCAGGGCATTGATGTTGTTACATCTCTACCAACTAATCCTCAGACTCTCGTTGAGCTTTCACCAATATGGTTGAATAATAAAAAATATTATTATTATTGTCCTGACAACATTTTTAACAACAAGAAATCACAAGACGTGGTTATTGGTCAGGGGTCTTCAGTCTCCTTCAGTCTGGAAAGGTCCTCAGTCTCTCCCTGACTTTCAGGGCCTCGATATGTTTCAAGACTATTTGGGAGAACACCCCTCCACTTGGGTTCATCCAACATCTCCTTATGAAGAGGTTCAGTTTATTCACGCTTGGCAAGAGTACGACAGAGAGGGTGCTCTGTTCTCCTTGCCTCCTGTTGGGTGGCTCGCAATTTTGATTTATCCCATTACTGATGGCATCCACTTTGATCTCTTGATTTAAGGTGGCGTCTGCCAGCCTTCCCCACTGTAGAGTTGCTCCTTTGCCCTTTGTAAAGCCATTCATAGTTCATGATGAGAGGCGAGTGGTGAGTTGCATTCTGGGATGTTGCCTAGCCTTTGGTTATTTTTACATCTTCCCAGGTAATCCCAGAGT
Organism: Ursus maritimus; assembly: GCF_017311325.1. NCBI lineage: Eukaryota > Metazoa > Chordata > Mammalia > Carnivora > Ursidae > Ursus > Ursus maritimus. Next base: position 66,429,134 of record NW_024424452.1, read on the forward strand.
GCCCCCAACTTTGAGAATTGGTGGTCTAATTCCCCTCTGTGAAAAAAGCATGAGCAAAGACATAGGGGCCTTTGTGACATGAGTCAATACTAATAAAAGCTTACGTGGATTAGCTAATGTTTATCGAGCCCTTACGCGCATCCACTGTGCTCCTTACTGTGTGCCTATTGTCGCCCTCATCTAGCAGCTCGCGGTTATTATTCACGCATCCGGCGGATTCTTATTGAACACCAACTATGGGCCGAGGACTTCTAAGTGCTAGGGATACACAGCTGTATCCCTTTTCTCGTGGAGCCTACACTCCAGCAGAATGCCGTGTATCGAACACCATGCTGTTTCTTTATGTTCCCAGTAATGATGACAATAATAATCATGACTTGTCTTTACTGAGTGCTAACTATGGGCCAGACCCTTAGATCACCCCCACAGCCACACCGGGAGGCAGGTACCTTTATTATGGATGTGGGCACTCATGTCGGGGAAAGAAAGGCTCTAAGGCACATAGAAATGCAGCCAGTGCAGTGTTTGGTGCATGAATTATGTTCTCTTCGGTGCTAGCAAAGACGATTACAGACACGAAGATTTTTGGAGAATCACATTCAACGAACAAATACCACATGACATGCATGAAGTTGGCAAAAATTAGAAAGTTGGACAATATCAAGTGCTGGCAAGGATATGCAGCAATGCGACCTTTGTGCAATGTTGGTTCAACTGTCAGTTAGTGCGGCCATTTTGAAGAGCGTATTCTATGTGTATTTCCAAGGACCCCGGGAAACCATCCTTGGGTAGATACACTGGAGAAATCACCACGCAAGTTCACATATACAAGAGACATATACAGAGAAGTTCATAGAGTTGTATGTACCACAGAGTTGGAGGCAAGCAAGGGGCCCTTACTAGGGGAAGAAGACAAGCAAAATATGTTATTGTATTTGGTGAAATCCTTTGCAGTAGACAGAAGAAATCACCTGGATTCAATAAAACATGTGCAAATCTCAAAATCATAATGTCCATTCAGAAATGTAGGAAACAGATATTTATAGGGTAATAACATTTATGAAAGTCTTAAAACAACCTGCAGACCAACATTGCGTATTGTCCAAGATGTGTACGTACATATGTGTGGTGGAAGGCAGATTGGAAGGGTTGCATTAAATATATGTCTGGGTATGCACGGGGACTGGGGGGAGCTGGTAATGGGACTGTAGCTGGAGGAGCAAGGGAGATGATATTAACTAATTAAAAAATAGAAGGAAGGCCTGGGGGGCTCAGTCAGTTAAGCGTCCGACTCTCAATGACAGCTCAGGTCATGCTCTCAGGGCCATGAAATGGAGCCCTGCTTGGGGCTCCACACTGGGCATGGAGCCTGCTTAAGATCCTCTCTCTCCCTCTCCCTCTGCCCCTCCCCTGCTCTCTCTCTTTCTCAAAACAAACAAACAAACAAAACCAACCAAACAAACAAAAAACAAAAATGGAAGAAGAGTCTTCTAAGGACAATTCCTTACATGCTCTGGATTAGTGAATATGACTGACTTGATTCTGTGCCTGGTTTGATTCTGCCTGGGAGCAGAATAAAAAGATGGAGAAATGAAGGTCTTTCAAAAAAGACATACAAGGGGCACCTGGGTGGTTCAGTCTGTGAAGTGTCCAACTCTTGATCTCAGCTCAGGTCTTGATCTTGGGGTTGTGAGTTCAAGTCCCACACTTTAAAAAAAAAGAATATATATATATGAATAATCCAGAAAGAGCTTCTTTACACTCAACCCTCTTCAAACCAGCCCTCGTGGAAGGAGCAGGGTCTCTGGATCACACGAACATCCTTTTGCAACAAACTGACCTAATGAAAACAGCCCACACTGATGTTCACCCTGACTCCTACCAGAACAACCCAGTGTCCCCGGACTTTTCTTACACCTGTTCTCTCTAACACCCTTGTCCAGTAACAGAGGCTTCCAGAAAGAAGACAGAGTTGCCCTCACCAGGAAACCTAAGCATGGGTCCTGGGTCTGCAACTTACTGGCTGGGTGACTTTGACCAAGATGTTCAACTCCTTCAAACATTTCCTCTTCTTTCAAAGTAGGGACCATGCTAGCTAACCAGAAGGGCTGTTGGGGGAAATAAATAAGATTTTGCATGAAGGAATCATGGCCATATAGATGCTCCCTTTCTCCCTCCCTCTAGAGAACCTCAAAGGTAACTCAGGTCTCTTTAACCATATTCTAAACATTCCCCAACAATGACACAAGCCCTGGACCCTGGCGGCAAGTGGGGGCTTCACACGTGGTTGGGCTGTTTTCCCTCAGACCCCCATCTCCAGGCCTGCTGACCGGGAAGGCACTGGTGGTCCTAACCTTGCACCTGAGGTGGGGCAGACATATTGGGGGGAATGCCTGGAGGAGAGTGGGGGGTGGCGGCTCCCTGGCGGTCCACTCAGCTCCACCAAGTGGCCCAGCCTTTTCCAAAGTGTCCCAAATGACTGCTCATTGTCTCTGCTGCATTTCCCTCAAAGTACATGGCACCGTCTCCCACCCAGCCATCAAAACCCACAGCCCGGCAGACCCCTGCCCTTGCCCAGAATCTAATCCACAGCCAGGTCTTATGGGTCCTGCCACCAGTGAGCCCCTCACAGCCTCCCTCATGGCCCTGGAACAGTCCAGGCCCTCAGCGCGCCTTGTCTCCAGGAAGGCCGCCATGGTGCCCATTTTCCCTCTCTGCTCCAATATGGAGCTTCAGTCTAGTGGGGCAAGGTTGTTAAACCAACACCAAGGAATCTAGAATTGCAAATGGTGGTGAACTGTAGGAGGCAGTGGAAGAGTGCCAAGAGAAAAAGTAAGAACGGGCTTAATCCAGACACTGGGACTGGGAGTGGAAAAAGAAGGCACCCCTGAGGAAAGCAGGTTGATCCTGCAGGATCCTCTGAGCCAGGCTGACATCTTGGATTTCATCCCCAACGTAGGAAAGCCTTTGAAGGATGTTAAGCCAAAAAGAGGGAGAAACATTACCCGACTGAGATTTCACAAAGGCGGCTGGGGCTGTAGACAGCAGGTTGATGGGGATGGTCGTGAAGTCAAGGGTCTCTTCTTGAAACCCCACAAGAGTGGGAGGTGCCTTCAGGGTTGCCTTCAGTTTTGTGCTTCATCTGTCTTCATCCTGCTTCGTGATCATGTTGAAAATCACTCCATTTCTTCCCAGGGTAAAAAAATAAATAAAAAATGTAGGGACAGATGTATTAGCCCACTTCCCCCTAACGGTTTGAACAGCTGCTGGAACAGCTCTGGGTACCACAAAGATTCCCACCAGGATGGGAACAGGTGCGTCCATCTCTTCTAACCCAGTGATTGGCAATCTCGGTGGGTTGGCATCAACCCGTCTACCTGCAAAGAGCCCGGTTGGGGTCTTCTGCTCAGTGAACAACAGGCTGAAGGGCCGAAGGTTCCAGGGGAGGTGCTCAGGGCAGCTGCGATCGTGCATCTCGGGGCTTTCACGACAGAATCTGGGTTTTACACAACAAGGGAGGCTCTTAAGCCCCACGACATGATGTTCAGGTTTTATTTTTTTCTTAAGATTTTATTTATTTATTTGAGAGAGAGAGCACAAGCAGGCAGAGCAGCAGAGAGAGAAGCAGGCTCCCCGCTAAGCAAGGAGCCCGATGCGGGACTCGATCCCAGGACCCTGGGATCATGACCTGAGCCGAAGGCAGACGCTTCACCGACTGAGCCACCCAGGCGCCCCCATCATGTTCAGGTTCTAGAAGCACCTTCTTTACCTTTCTCCAGGGCTCATCTGTGATCTTCTGGTCCCCTCTTCAGAGACACTGGACCGACGTGGCCCATCAGCCTTGGGCTCCGCGTGCAGGTTCCTGCCCCCTCTGCCTTCCTTCCCTCCTGTGGCGTGGACAGGTGCCCACCCCACCAGCTCCTCGGGGCACAACAGCCAACCTTACTGCAAAACGGGTGAAAACCGGAAGCACAAGCCCTTTTCTCATCAGGCAGTCGGGGCACAGACACCGTAGTGCTGGAGCCTGGCTCTGCCAGACAGAGGCTCTCGTTGGCTCTCCCTTCCCACCCATGTGAGCCATGGAGCCCGGCAGGGTCCTAATGAGCATCTAATGCTTATTAATCATGGCTGCACATAGAGCTTTAAAATTATCCGTAATATGACATTCTGGAAAAGGCAAGACTCTAGAGACAGATCAGTGGTTGCCAGGAATATGGGGTGGGGGCGGGAGGAAGGAAGGGATGAATAGGGGAAGTACGGAGGATTTTTAAGGTGAAACTATCCTGATACTGTGTTGGCAGATACATGTCATTATACATTTGTCCAAACCCAGAGAATACATATCTTTTAAGGTTCCTAGGCTCACTTCCACCGTGGTGGAAATTTCCACCCACACACAAGGCCAAGCCGTTCTCCCCAGCAACGTGTCTGAGAATTCAACCCAGTTTGGACACTATCTACTTGGAGACAGTGTCGGATCCCACAGACTGAGGGCTCAGTCCTACAAGGCTGCCCCCCACCTCCCACTTGAGACGCCAGTCCGGGGTGTCTGTGCTTCTGATGAGGCTACGGTGGAACTTCCTGGGACCTCCTCCTCAGGTCTGATTAATTTGCGAGAGCAACTCACAAAACTCACAGCAATGAGTATTTATACTCGTTTATGAAAGGATGTGACAAGGGTCCAAATCGACAGCCAGATGAAGAGAAACACGGGGTGAGGTCCCCAACACGGGAGCCTGTGGCTGGCTCCGTGGCACGTGGGAGCATCTTGGAGGCCCAAGCGTGGAAGCTCTCTGAAAAGGACCAAAAAGCCCACGTGACCTGTGTCCTCCCACTCAGTGTCTCCCCTGTGATGAATTTGCATGCCCATTTAATACACAAAATCCTTCCTGCCTTCAGCTGGAAGTTTCTATCATCCGATCTTCACGGTCAGAGAGGAGAAGCTCCTTCGTCACGGGGGTCCCGGACCCTTTCGGGAGCGCAGCGCCCTTGGCAGCTCATAACTCCCACGTTGAGCTGCATGGCTTGTTCCAACTCGAAAGGGATCGTCATCGCAGGTTAACGTCCAGGGTGAAGACGGAGGAAGCTTCCATCTGATGTCATCGTTCCCAACGACCACTTCTAATGTTAGGACATTAGAAATAAGTGGCAAGCAGGGCTTTACCAGACCGTTGAGGAGGAGAAGTTAAAAAGCAAAATCAAGTATTTTCGAAGACAGGGCTTTGAAGAGGTTTTTGATAAATGCACGCTGACGTACGTAATCGGCTCAGTGAAACGCGTGGACTTCTGTGTTTCTTAAGCACTAAGACACTTTTCTCATCTGGAGAAATTTAAGGGAAAGGTTACATTTATTTACATTTGTATCCTTTCTCCTCTTTTAGACTTTAAACTTTTAAAGGCCAAGGGTCTCCTGAGCCATCTTCCCGTCTTTCCCCCATTCCCCCTTCCCTTCCCCCACTGGAATTGGGCACAGAATCAGGGCTCCACAAAAGCTTTGAACAAGCCTGGAGCTGGGAATCAAACAGAGACAGGGAAGTAGGAAATGGGCTTAGAAATAACACATTCAATATATTTCTTATTGTTACGTGACAAACTGCATCACTCAGAAGTACTCATTGAGCTCCTGCCGTGTGCCAGGCCGAGTTGTAGGTACTGGGCAGAACTGACCAAACTCCCAAGATGCTCCTGTTCTCCAAACGGCAGCCAATTGGGGGGGGGGATGAGGAAGCCAAACGCATCCTCGGAAACGTTTGAGATAAAAATACAGGTATTTGCACCTTGCTCCTCATACTCTCCATGCTAAGTTCATCGTTTCCTTTCCCTCTGGCAATAGCTGTGACTAAGAAAAAAAAAAAAAAAAACTCCAGGAAAAAATCCTACTCTCTGAATGGTCACCTAGAGTTCACATGCTTTATGTCACCTAATCTCTGTGCCACAACCCTGTGGCATGGATGGAATCATTGCCCTTCCATAGGTAAAGAAGGCAAGGCTCAAGGAGGACATGTGACTTGCCCAGAGTCACACAGCAGGTCAGACACAGAACTGGACCAAATTCCCCAGGGCACCAAGCCTCAGTCTTGGGGCTTCGCGTTTTAGCACCCCGTGTCCCCCGAAGCAAGAAGCCTGGGGGCTTGGGGCAGGTGGGCAGAACCCATTCATCTTGGCCCAGACACTGGCCCCGCACTCTCAGAAATGAGCGTGGTGGCAAATACGGCAGCAAAGGCGTGAACCAAGCCGCCCAGGCCTGAAGGATGGCTGCTCCCAGGCCGGTGGAAAGTGAGGCTATGCCGGCCCCCCCAGTTACCGCCACTGCCCCTCTCACTGTCAGCGACGTCACAGTGCCAACGCAGTGGACCCCAGAGACAGCAGAGGGAGCCGAGCCCCTGGGGCCGGGAGAGAGATCCCACCTTCCCTCCTGCTCCCGCGACTGCTCGGACCCCAGCTTTGAATCCGCCGAAAGACCAAAGACCAAAGGCCAAAGACCAAAGACCAAAAACTCACAATTAGGAGTTTCTTGAGTTGCTTTAGGATGAAGAAAACCTCCCAGGATGATAAGGTTATACGGCCACTGCTCTGGGCTGAATGTTTGGGTCCCTCCCAATGTGAATATGTTGAAATCCTAATTCCCAATGTGATGGTATGAGGAGGAAGGGCCTTGGGAGGTGATTAGGTCATGAGAACGGAGGAGCCCCGGTGGATGGGATTAGCGCCCTTATAGAAGAGGCCCCAGAGAGCCCCCCGCCCCCTCTGCCACGTGAGGAGGTCACAGCAAGAAGGAGACCAGGGCAGCGCCTCAATCTCGGACTTCTCAGCCCCCAGAACTGTGAGAAACACATTTCTGCTGTTCACAAGCCCCGCAGTCTATGGGGTTTTGCTGGAGCAGCTTGCGTGCGTGAGGGCAGCCGCCCCGCCCGCAACACGTGCGTGTTAATGAGCGACTCCTGCTTGCCTGGCTGTCCCCCAACACCCCGAATTAGAGGTCATCTGACTTTGCAAAATCCCGTCGCGTGTTTGTGGGGTCCCCGGGGTTGGTAACAGGGCCTCTGAGTCCTCTTGTGTTCCTTGGCCCCTTTATTGTTTGCTACCCACGAAGCCAGCTGACGGCTGTTGTGTTGCACGCCCCTGCTGCACACGTCGTGGGATCGCCGGAGTCGGGGTGGGCTTCACCCAGAGGCCGAGGAGAAAGCCTCTCTTCCTCCGCCCTCTATATGGAATTTTAGGTCCTGCCTAGCGAGCACCAAAGCATGAGTCAGTCGTGAGTCCTGCGGCGAAAGCAGACCCCGTGAATTCCGTCTGCAACGCCTCTCTGCAAAGACAGCAGGAGAGGGACATCGGGGGTCCTCCTCGTGTTCATTGATTCTGTTGTTTCACCTCTTCCCAGGCTTCACCCCCTCTCCCCTCTCCTCTGACCAAAGAGCCCCCGCCTTCGCCATCATCCTGCCTGCTCAGACAGGAGGGTCTCAGCCTCATCGCAGGCTGAGACTCCTGAGAGTTTGGCTTTACTCAGCAGACAACGGGAAGCCTCTGGTGGGCTTTGAGCAGAGAAGGACCCTGGTCATTAGGAAGATTCCTCCTGGCAGCGGTCCCCGGCATGAGCTGGTTGAGAGAAGCTGTTCTTGCTTTGCGCCCAGATTCGGTTCAAGACAGTGGCGCACTGGTGCCACCTGGAGGCAGCCAGCCTCAATTACAGAAGCCGTTGACAAATCTGCAAATCACAGTCACCTAGTGGCTTTTCGGGTGCTGCCACTGGGAAAACAGCCTGTTTATTTGGACCGGGCCAAAAAAAAAAAAAAACAAGGCTTCAAGGAGGTGCTGTGCTAGACACTGGAGGAGCGGCTCCTTTCTAAAAGGAGATTCTTTGAGTTACTTTAGAACTAAACCCTCCCACGATGGGCAGGTGAGACACCCCCCACCGGACTGAAATCTGTCCCACAACTGATTTGCCAAAATCAAAGGGAGTCATTGCTCAGAGGAAGAAAGAGAGCTTGTTTTTGTTGCCCACGTGACACATTCCAGGGCCCTGGTGGCACCTGCTTTAGTCCTCACCTGCGCTGGAAAGAGAGGGAGGCTCTTGGACAGGGTGGAGAGGCTGGCTCAGGGCGGGGGCACTCAGAGCCTGGTTTCTCGGCCTTTCTTTCCCCAATGTGCCTGTCCTTTACAACGGCCCGGGAAGCAAGTAACAAGTAGGGGATACTAGAGATCGGAATGAAGCAGTTTTGAAAACGAGGACTAGACCTAACCCTCTGAATCTCTCTCTTCCTGCCAGAAGCCTCTTAATTACAGACTTCAGCATATAATTCTTGGGATATTGCGTGATTTATTTCTCCCTTCTTCCAAAACAGGAGCAAAGTATTCCTTATCGAGAAGGGCCATATGCACCCCAATGTTCATAGCAGCAATGTCCACAATAGCTAAATTGTGGAAGGAGCCGAGATGCCCTTCAACAGATGACTGGATTAAGAAGTTGTGGTCCATATATACAATGGAATATTACTCAGCTATCAGAAAGAATGAGTTCTCAACATTTGCTACAACATGGACGGCACTGGAGGAGATAATGCTAAGTGAAATAAGTCAAGCAGAGAAAGACAATTATCATACGATTTCTCTCATCTATGGAACATAAGAACTAGGAAGATCGGTAGGGGAAGAAAGGGATAAAGAAAGGGGGGTAATCAGAAGGGGGAATGAAGCATGAGAGACTATGGACTATGAGAAACAAACTGAGGGCCTCAGAGGGGAGGGGGGTGGGGGAATGGGATAGACTGGTGATGGGTAGTAAGGAGGGCACGTATTGCATGGTGCACTGGGTGTTATACGCAACTAATGAATCATCGAGCCTTACATCGGAAACCGGGGATGTACTGTATGGTGACTAACATAATATAATAAAAAATCATTAAAAAAAAAAAAAATTCCTTATCGGCTTTCTCCAGGTCACTGAGTCATGGAAAGTTTATTATATTATGGCTAAAATCTCTCTTGCCATTCACTCTATCTCCTTCCCTAATACTTGGTGTTTTCTTAAAAAAGTTTCTCAGTGGAGACAAGCGAGGTCATTTGGCCGAGTATTTGCCAAGATTGCCGCTGGACGTGTGCTTCTGGATGGATGGGAACTTACAAGCAGCTGGAGATCAGCCACCCTGATTTGCACAGGAAGAAAGGGAGACTAGTTTACTCACTCAGGACTCAGGCAGTCCTGTGAGGTTTATACCGTCATGCGCATTTTCAAGCCAATGAAAGAGATGCTCAGAGAATCCTCTGGCTGAGGTCGCACAGCCAGCAAGGGGAGAAAGTAGGATTTGAAATCCTATGCTTACCTGACCCAGGTTCCACCTTGCTTCCTGCAGCATAAGAAGTTAGGGAGAGGAAACCCCAAAGGGTTAAAGAGGGCAGTGGGGACCCTAAGGATGAGAGGAAAATGGGTTGGCCCTCAGGGCATATGGGGGGTATGTTGAGGGTACCCTAACATGGGTTATGGGGGTGGAGGGCAAGGAGGGAGGTACTGGGGGAAAAGGAAAGTTCAGCCCAGGAGGAGTAGCCATCAGATTTGGGGTGGCCCCAATGTCAAATGGTTAGAAGGAGGTCCTAGGAAGGAAAAGCCGGTGTCTGTGACTTGAGGTCTCTGCCACCATGGTCCTTAACTTCGGTGACACCCACCCCCTTCTTCTCCCTGTCCCCTCTCTCTTCCCACACCAGCCCACTTTCTTTTTGTTTACTTTCCTTCGTTGCGGGGATCACACTGGAGCCAAGGGAGAGCTCAGGCCTCTCCTCTTCTGACTGAATATCACGTAAGACCTTTCACTTCCTCCTCTGTCAAGGGCAAAATATGTGCTATAAAATCAAAGTTCGAGTTCTGCAATTGGCTTCCAAGAAGGCTGGGCTGTCTTTACCACGTTTTCCTTTGAAACTGTCTCTGAGCTTTGGCTTGCCTCCGCTCCCCTCTCAGAGGCGGCGGCGTCCAGAAGTTGAGCCACAGGCAGAGGGTGCAAGGTGCCCTCGAGGAGGCAGTGATGAGCTTGGAGGTCGGTCACATGGAACGCATAAGTAGCTCGGGTAAGTAAGTACATGGAGGGAGGGTAACGGCAGCCATGTTGGTGAAGTGACAGGAAGTGGAAGGGGAAGCCTGGGAAGGACCTTGAGGCCGGGGCGGGGGAGGGGGGGGCACGGATTATAACCGGAAGTGTAGGATCAGCTCATAGCTTTTAAACATATAAATATGTTAAAAAGAAAACCACAGGCCAAAAATGGCCTAACAAGTCACAAGACCGGGCTTTGCCACCTAACCTAACTACACTTTCAAACTCCCCCAGATCAGTCAGTTTTAGCCGGGCAGGCAGGAATTTTCTGACTGGCACCAGGGAGCTCATCTGTCACATGGGTCCCCTCTACCCCCAAAGGAAGACGAGGTCATCTACCTAGTAAGTCCCCCTGCCCTTCCTGCTATTACACAAGAAAAATGACGTGGACTACATTTTAAAGATCTAATTGGCTCTATCAATCAATTCGTGAATCAGGCAGCACCCCATTTAGGAAGCAGAGGGGAGCCCCAATAAGCTACAGAAAAGCAAAGGTTTAAAGGTTTTGAGGGAGCAGAGAAAGGGAACTATTACCGAAGAATCTGTTGTTTTAGGCAAGGTCACCCACAAGGGGAGAGGAAGGGTCTATCTGTGAACTTCCAGGTGCTGACCAGGAGATCCCTGTGCTGACTGGTTAAGGGTTACGTTCCTGGGGGGTTGAAACTGCAGTTAGGTTAGGTATTAAATCTTGGTTTACTGACTTGGGCCTTAACCTAAGTCACGACATTTGGGCCTGTGGTTTTCTTTTTCACACTACCAAGGGAAGGTGACCTTGCTTGGAATAATTCTTTCTTTTCTTCTGCTGATAACTTCCTTGCTCCGCCCCTCTTCCTGTAATGACCTTCCATTTTGTAACTTCCTCTGAGTTCCCTTCTGCTTGCTAGACAGGACGCTGCCCGATTCACAAATCACTTAGCAAAGCCAATTAGATCTTCACATTTACTCAGCTGAGTTTTTGTTCTTTAACAAATATATATCTGGGTATATATACATTCATGCACACGGATCTGTATGTGCGTGGAAGTACACATATCTAGGCCCACAAACAAATCCTAGCTCTATTAGCTGAGACGTCCCCGAAACAATAACAGCCCGGTAGCAGTGAGCGTATGGAACACCCAGTCTTGCTTTCTAAATACCATTCTTTACGAAAAAGAACTAGGAAATGGCTGATTCCAGGGATAGAACAGGAACAAGGTAAGCCTGGGATATCTTCTTGTGCCAGAAAATAAGGAGATGCTTGAAGAATGATGGGCGCATGTCAGGAGGACACAGGAGCCAGCCGAAGGCGATCCCATAGCTAAATCTCAGATAGTCTAAACATCAAAATAATATGATAGCACCACATTTGACTCATTAAATAAAAGAGAATCCATATTGACAAATAAATGAACGAGTAAGTAAATGGAGTACGTGTGTGTGCGTGTGTGCGTGTGCGTGTGTGTGTGTGTGTGTGTGTGTGTGTGTGAAAGTTCTTTCTTACAGTAGGCTGCCAAGGAATAAACATAGAGGAATTACTGGAAATAAAAAACGACAATATGTCACCATCGCGGTGTTGAGTTATTCAGACAGGGGTCGTCAGTGAATGCTAAGGCTGATGAGTGGAGCTTGATAAGGACCAGGATGTTGGTATCATCTCAGAAGATCTTCCCACAAAATGGTTATCATTGCTTAGGCATAAGTAGTGACTTGATGGGGGAGAAGTTTGGAAGATACCACCGTGACTAAGAGATCAAGATTAATGTCACCATTGGGGGCCTATTATAATGAGCTGTAATATGAAGAGCCCAACATCCCTTCTGTGGTGTTGCTGTCAAGAAAGCCTGCTGAGCCCCGATGTTCATAGCAGCATTGTCCACAATAGCCAAATCGTGGAAAGAACCGAGATGCCCTTCAACAGATGACTGGATTAAGAAGTTGTGGTCCATATATACAATGGAATATTACTCAGCCATCAAAAAGAATGATTTCTCAACATTTGCTGCAACATGGACGGGACTGGAGGAGATAATGCTAAGTGAAATAAGTCAAGCAGAGAAAGACAATTATCATATGATTTATCTCTCATCTAGGAACATAAGAACTAGGAAGATCGGTAGGGGAAGAAAGGGATAAAGAAAGGGGGTAATCAGAAGGGGGAATGAAGCATGAGAGACTATGGACTCTGAGAAACAAACTGAGAGCTTCAGAGGGGAGAGGGGTGGGGGAATGGGATGGACCGGTGATGGGTAGTGAGGAGGGCACGTGTTGCATGGTGCACTGGTGTTATACGCAACTAATGAATCATCGAACTTTACATCAGAAACCAGGGGTGTACTGTATGGTGACTAACATAATATAATAAAAAAAAATTAAAAAAAAAGAAAGAAAGTCTGCTGAGATCCGACCAAAAGGAAATATCAGATGGAACCAGGTCTAGGGTCATCCTACACAATAAAAGGCCTGTATTCTTTAAAATTGAAGGACATGAAAGACAGACAAGAAATTCTGTGAAATTATTCCATATGGAAGGAGGTTGAAACAATGTGGTAAGTGCAGGTAACGTGTGTTCTGGACTGATCGGATCCTGGACCAGAAAGGACACAGAGACATGGTTGGCTGAGCTGGCAGTATCTGAACGGGGTCTGTGGACGGGCTGGTAGCGTTGTGCCAATGTTGGTTTCCTCCCTTGGAGGGTCTGTACTCATTTCCGAGGGCGGCCATAATAAACCACCACAAAGTAGGGGGCTTCAAACGGCAGGAAATTTACTCCCTCACAGTTCTGGGGGCTAGAAGTCCAAAATCAAGGTGTCAGTTGGTAGGGCTGGTTCCTTCTGGAGACTGAGGGAGAAACTGTCCCAGGCCTTTCTCGTACATTCAAGAGGTTGTTGGCAATTCTTGGCACTTCTTGGTTTGTGGGACCATAACTCCAATCTCTTCTTCCATTTTTATGTGGCCTTCTCTGTAGGTCTCTGAGTCCCTCTTTATCCTCTCCTTTTATTATATGGACATCAATCCTCTGGATTTAGGGCCTACCCTAAACTACCAGGATGATCTCACCCGAGGTCCTTAATTATAACTGCAAAGACCCTATTTCAAAATAAGGTCCCTTCTGAGGCTCCAGGTGGGCATGGATTTTTGAGGGAACATCATTCCACCCCCAGCAGGGTTGTGTCCAGAAATACAGCCTAAAGTTTCAAGGGCAACAGGGCATTATGATTGCGGCTTGCCCTCAAATTGTTCGGAAAGTGGTCATGGGCGAGTCAAGAAGTCTTCTTGGCCTACTCTTGCAAATTTCTATACCCTTGAAATTATTTCAAAATAAGCCATTTAAAATTTTTCTTAAAGCTGCTTTTGATATTACTTAAGGTTTTCATGAGAGAAACATTCAGGAGGGAATGAGACAAGGTGTCAAATGCTTGGGCTCCCAACAGATCCTGCCGTCTCTCCCTGTCCAAGACTGGGGACAGCCCTCCTTAACTGGGGTGGAAGGAGCACCAGAACTCCGGGTCTTCTAATGCCTCACCTTTGTGCCTTCTCCAAGGGCTTTTAAATATTCTTTTTGGGTGATACAATCCATTTCCAGAGGGAACTGATTTAAAATTTGGTCATGACCAAATGAGAGGTTTTGCTCCAGCCAAACTTAGGGGGGTAAAGGGGCTTCCCCAGCTCACAGAGCTGACAGCCCACTGCTGTGCACCCAGGGCTGGCGCCTCACCGTGTCCTAAGGACCACCGATTGCCTCTCTGACTTTCCGCACCTACTATGTCTTTCCTAATTTTTTCCTTGTATTCCTGTCAAAGAAAGAGAAATGTAATTCCTTTGCCCACTGTGCACATATTTCTACTCTTAATCTAAAATCTATCTCCTCATGCTTTTAACCCTTTAATTTAGCTGATTAAAGGGTTTTACCTTCTATACTCCCGTTTTAAATCTCAGGCAGTTGATCTTTTATGGTTTTTCATTACCTTTCAGGTTTAGTGGGTTGTTTATTTTATTTTACGTTTCACTGTTTTTATCTTATTTTTCTTATATTTAATTTCAATTTTTAATCTCTCAAACTCCCATAGTTCCTATATTATCGTCCCCTAACTTTCTTTCTGTTTCCCCCATCCTATAATCACTGGCTTTGTCAGCGACTGTGAAGAAGGATGGCCCAGGGGTGGGAGTGTTCAGAGCCGCTGAGCTGATGGCTCTTTCTGAAGCCTCGGTCTGTTCCCAGCCCCCCAGCCTACTGAAGGCTGCCCTCCCAGAATCCTTGCCCTGCATTTGGAAACTTTATCCATCCCAGGGTTTTAATTTGCTTGGAAATCTTGTTTATATCTTACATAATCCAATCTTTTGTGTTTTAAAATCGGCGGTCAATATCTGGCCAAGTTCTGTTGAGTGAAATGGAACTGACCTAGGCTGACCTAGAACGTCACAAGCCAGAGGGACGTGGTCAAGGTCACGCAGCCTGGCCTGGGCTTGTTGACCTGTTTGGCCCTCAGCCTTAGATAGGTACACACCACAGGCACAGTCACCAGGCCACGGCAAGACTCAGTTGCCTATCTATTTCCAATCTGCTTATTTTCAAACTGTGCCGCCTCCCTTCCGGGCTGTCTACAAAAGGTTGCAGGGTGGGAGGTCCTCCGTGCTCCCTTCCCTTCTCAGGACAGTCCTGAAAAAAAGGTCGATATGGAGATTATTCTCAACAGATTCTTCTGATAACAACAATCATTCCCTCCAGGGTGAACCTCTATCACTAGGATCCGGTCCATACTTCCCAGGTGCACTTGCCGGCTCGGTGTAGAGAATAGAAGGCCCGTTTTCTCTCCAGATCATGAGCCTTTCGCTCCTCACCCCTGTATCTCTCCCACCCCCTGCCTTCCCCTTTGCCATTCCTCACAGGACCTACTGGGGATCACTAGCCTTTGCCATTCCCCCCAGGATGCAATAATGGGTTTGCCTTACTATCTTGGCTAATGTGGGGGAACGAGGGGAGAGTTTCCAAGACTTTCTCTCTTCCTTCTTAACTACAATAGCTGTTACCCCAAAGGCCAAGTAAGGCCATTACAATGATATATTCACATTCTAGAGAAATGACCATCAGATGGGTCAGTGGGCCCAGTGGACTCACTGCAAACCAAGACATGGGCCAGAATTCCATTGATTACCTGGTCACCATATGCTTCCATTCCATATCAGAGGTGCCATGATCACGTTTCAGGAGTCTGAGGATGACCGACGTCATTATCCAAGGAAATAACCACAAGGAATTTGAAGAAAGAGTAAGACAAACAATGCTTCATACAATTGCCATGCTGCAGGGTTTTCCTGTGAGGACCCAGCCTCTTCTTCAGTCAATGGACTCTGAGTCTGAAAATGATCTCAGGTCCAGAAACTAGACAAACGATCATGACTTTTAATTCTGGCCAATGCCATTGTCCATATTTTTTTTTTGGTTGTGTAAATGAACAAAGCCCTTGTTTGGTGCCCGTCTACAGTGTTCGGAACACCTTGTTCTATTAGCCAGCTCCATACCTCTGTGCAGGCTTGGTCCCTTAGCCGACCGGCTGGCCCGGCCACTCGTTTCAGCATTGTACCACTTCACTTCCGACAGGTAAGTGTGGCCACTCTATTATTTTGGGATCTTATCACTCTCACCAGGGACTCGGGTTCTCTAACGGGAGTACCTACCAAGTACAGCCACCGCTGAGCTTTTCAACAACCTAGGCCCTCTTCCCACTTTATTCCTTATCGTCTACTAAGTGGCGTGTCCTGCAGATGCCTGCCTCTTACCTCCCGCAGAATAGAGAGGTTCGGGTGCGTTTTCTAATCTTACAAACTATGGATAGAGGCCAGCATGCCCGTTTCTCTGACTCTTTTGATTTTTTCATCTACTTCCTGCCACAGAAGTCTGGCACATCTACTTGACTTCGCGTGGGCCGTTGCTTTCTCCATCCTTCTATGAGCTGTACCTGACAGCTTCTTTGCTTTCTCTCCACAGACCCCTGCCACAGTATTAAATCTTGTATCCTAGGAGAATGCTCCCATATCTCTAAAATTCCCCTTTGCAATGTTATGTTCTACCCTTGTGTTAAAAATGTGTCCAGGAGTTGTTTACTCGGGTACGGCAATACAGCAGACACGGAAGAACTGTCCTGAAGCAAGAAGTTGATGCTCAGATGCTTAGGAAGAGGAAGGCATGGCGACATCGTGCAGAGTCACATGGGGAAGGATGAGGGACAGTCAGGAGTCAGAAAAAGGAGTGGGAGAACATGTCCCAGATCCTTTCCTGGGGTTTTTGTAGGAGAAATAGGTGAAGCAGGAAAGGCACTCTGCGTGAGGTCACAGTTGGAGATCTTGGATAATCTCAGCAAGCTCTAGACTGTAGGGCGGTCCACACTAGTCTGGCCCCTGGCTCGGGGTGATTTAGGGCAGGGGGGATATTGGCTTGCTGCGTGAGTCTGATAAAGCAGAGAGTGGGGGACAGGGGCTTGGTTGGGGGATTGGTTGGTTTGCATTGGAAAGGCGTCCCTGAACATTTGCTGTCTCTAGGAATTAGCTTGCCCTGGGAGCAGCAGCGTCCCCAGGATCAAGGCCCCTGAATGCCAGTGTATCAAGAATACAGAAAATAAGAAAATACAGTCAGGACAACTCCAATCTCCTGCCCTCCCCCCACTGTCAGTGGCCAGCTCTAACCGCACCCTGCTGGCTCCCTCAGGCACCTGCTGGCTCCTCCTGCAGCTCCTTCAGCACGTGGGGCCCCTTTTCTCCCCCAGC
The DNA here is from genome assembly GCF_017311325.1 of Ursus maritimus. Classification (NCBI taxonomy): domain Eukaryota; kingdom Metazoa; phylum Chordata; class Mammalia; order Carnivora; family Ursidae; genus Ursus; species Ursus maritimus. Next base: position 66,445,957 of record NW_024424452.1, read on the forward strand.
AGGTCCAAGGCCTCCCCACCCAGGTTACGGTAGGACTTCATGCTCCTCGTCAGCCTCAGGCCCAAAAGCTCAGAGCCTGATGAGGGTCCCTGCCGTCCTGCAGGGGAATAGCCGGTCTCTGCAGTGTCTTTGGGCCAGTGGGGTGGATGCTAGCCCTTCCTGTGGAGAAGGGAGCCAATTCCGCAGGCCCTGGGGGCTCAGGGGAAGCGCACCACCCCAGGTGTCCCCACCTCCAATCTCCAGATCCCATTCTTTACTAATCAGAGCCCAGCCCCAGACAGAGCAGCCCTACCTAGGTTGAGAGTTCAACCCTGTCTGGAGCTCCTAAGAGTAAATCTCGGGCTGATCCTGAACTTCCTCCGCCCTCTGCCTACAAGAGCTGTGTGCCCCTTTACGCGCCGCCAAGAAGGCCTGACTTTCACAACCACCTTGTAATTTGTGCAAATCACTGTCAGCCTCTCCTTTTTCAAAGCAGCAAGTGCCGCCTGCCATGGTCATCCAAATCCATTGTCCTTCCGATTCCTATCCCCCCGTAGTTCTTAAATGCCTAATACATGTCGCATACTAGTGTGTTTGCTTTCTCGGGTTTACCGTCCAAATGCACTACTGGCAAAAGTTTTCCCAACCACTCTGCTACCTTTCACTGGGCTAAGCTGGGCCTCAACTGCTCGCAGCCATGAGGTCGGCTTCGCCAGCCTGACAGCAGGCGGCTCAGCAGCAGCATCCCATCTTAGCACCTGCTTCTTGGACTACTCCTGACAGCCACAGCTACAGGTTGATTCCCCGGGAAACTGGCTGTGAGGTGGAGACTCGCAGGCAGGAACTTGCTAGAGCGCGCTCCTGGGATTAACACCCCTGGGGAAAAAGAAGGAAATGACTGGAAGGAGAAGTTGGACTGTGCCATGGTTTCGAGAAAGCCTCAGTTGAGCCCTCAGGATCCCTGCTACTGGGATGACCCTTTAGAGTCTTCATGATTTGGGGCAAGAAATCTGAGCCTTTACATCCTGCAAAGAACTGTCATTGGATACAGGGTGCCCCAGGAATAAGACATGACCTTGGGCAAGATGGCCCTCTGCAGTCAAGGGTAATTTCTGGAGGGCCGACAGCTGAAGGCTCTCAGCCAGCAGCACTCCCAGAGTCCTTCAGATCTGCAGGGGCCTGGAGAGGGAGACCATAGCATCCTGCACCTTGCAATCTGGACATGATTTATCTTAATGTGCTCACTCCCCCATCAAGGTGCATGCTGTCTGCTTGGACATATGGTCTCTCTTTTATGACTATTTAACTTGTATTTACATTGCATCCTCCATGACAGAATCATTTGCCTTTAGGACCTTAAACACCAGGAATTGTGATGGGTCTAAAGGGCAGGGAATAAGAATGGGGGCGTCATTTTCCTCTGTGCAATTTTTCTGGAGACAGACATGCTCACCCAAATGGGGTATTTCTCACACTTACTGAAGATCTGGAAGCTCAGAACACAGGAGGCTGATAATTTTGTTTTGAAGTACTCAAGAGGCACTGGTGGACATCCCTACCCACCAGGATTCTGTTATCAGCCGGAAGAGCAGCTCGACACTACGTTCACATTTCACCCCTGCAGATATGCTCGTCACTTGATAAGTTAGTTGACATTTGAGATTCTGAAAGGAGGTGAATGGAAGCACCCTTCCACCATTCTTGTTCATTTCACAAAGGAGTTTTGTGGAGAGGAGTAGCTCCTTCTCGACACAGAGGACACAACATGACCCAACACGAGAGGGTCATGGACTAGCTCCCGCAGATGTTTTTCACAGACAATCTTTGCCATGGGGGAACCTGGCCTGTGTTTTCATGGCCACTGTTCAGTGTCACGGTGGCTGGGTTTCTCTGGAGCTAGGCCACTGCAGGTGTGAATAAAAAGGAACTGTTTCCAAGTTCAACCTAAACCCATAGACTGTGAGGCCAGAGGGAGTCATTTTGACTCACAAGACTGAAATGGTGTATGTTTGGTAGCCATGGTGCTTTCCCGGTCCCCAGAATTCCAGTGCCCGTAGCTAGCGGAATGTTCCAGGGGTGCTTAGAGGTACTGAACATCAGCCTGCAGGGAGGAGAGCCCAAAGAGGGGGCCTGAGTTTGTGGGTTTTTTTTTTTTTTTGACAAATCTTTAAAGATTTTATTTTTATTTATTTATTCGACAGAGATAGAGACAGCCAGCGAGAGAGGGAACACAAGCAGGGGGAGTGGGAGAGGAAGAAGCAGGCTCATAGCAGAAGAGCCTGATGTGGGGCTCGATCCCATAACGCCGGGATCACGCCCTGAGCCAAAGGCAGACTCTTAACCGCTGTGCCACACAGGCGCCCCTGTGGGTTTTTTTATTTCATTTTATTTTTTAAATAAATTTTATTTGTGACAACCTTTCATTTTATTTTGTTTTATTTATTTTTGAAGTCAGCTCTACCCCCAACATGGGGCTTGAAATCATGACCCCAAGATCAAGAGTCACGTGCTCTACCAACTGAACCAGCCAGATGCGCCTCCATTTTTAAGTCAGAAGAAAAATCACTTTTTCAATTAAATTTTATTATAAATATCAACAATGTAATAATATGTGTGGGTTTACCTTGTTGTTCCTGCCGCCACATGCACATCAATGTTCTTAAGAGTAAAAAGACATTGGTTTTGAAGACAGAGAAGAGAAGGGAAGCCGGGGTTGTAAGATGAGCATGGGCCCCATTTGCACATGACTATGTGTCTGTATTTGGCGATGGCAAGATTTAGCAAATAATAATACAGATGCCCAATTAAATTTGAATTTCAGATGAACAACAGATAATTTTTAGTGTAAGTATAGCCCAAATGGCATCCCATGAGGTATGTCCCAAGTAGTGCACGGCATCCTGCACTTTATCTGGCAACCTTACTGGATTTTCAAGTGAAAAGTGTTGGGTTTTGCTAAGAGGCTCGCAAGGTCAGGAGGACCAACAATGTGGCTGTCTGCGGCAATAAGAAGGGTAATGAGTCTGGAGAACCACACAGAAGAGACAAAGAGGAGTTGGAGAGACTGGGAAGATGGGGGACTAGAAGGACCCCAAGCTTGCTTTGTCCCATGGACACAACTAGATGACACCCACATCTAATAACCTAGAAAGTTGCCTGAAGGCTGGCAGAGGAGACCCCACAGCTAAACGTAGAGAAGAGGCCACATCAAAGAGGGTAGGAAGGGCAGAGACGAAGTCAGGAGCTAAAAGGACCCATGGGACCATCCAGGAGGGACCTGAGGGTGTGGAGAAGGGAAAGGAACAGACCCTCACACCAGGGAGCCCATGAAAGAAAGACAAATCCCTATAACATTTGGCTTTAAAAACCAGAGGGGCCCAGGGGCGCCTGGGTGGCTCAGTCGTTAAGCATCTGCCTTTGGCTCAGGGCATGATCCCAGAGTCCTGGGATTGAGCCCCGCATCGGGCTCCTCTGCTGGGAGCCTGCTTCTTCCTCTCCCACTCCCTCTGCCTGTGTTCCCTCTCTCGCTGGCTGTCTCTCTGTCAAATAAATAAATAAAATCTTTAAAAACAAAACAAAACAAAACAAAAAAACCCCAGAGGGGCCCAATTTCATGAGTTCTTACAACCAGGGAAACTTAAAGCCTGGAACTTTGCAAATCGGTGGGCTTCGGTCTGGGAGAACCAGGAGGGTAAGAGGAAACGGAGTCCCTGCCCTGAAAGAGCAGCACAAAAAACAGCCTGCTAAGTAGAGCACAGAACCGCAGATTGAAAAATGCCCGGGGCATACAGGAGGGAGAGTTATTTACTACCCTCAGAGCATGTCCCAAGGGACAGAGGTCACTGGGAGACCCCTCCAGGAACAAAGGAGCAGGCAGGCACCATTTCACTCAGCTGCCCGCTCCCCCCCAGCGTAAACACAGGGCGGCCACAGGCAGGACCCAGGGCAGTACTGACATTCACTACCTAGGTTGCTTATTCCCAGTCCCCCCCACTTGGTGGGTCTGCCCCCTCCAACACAGCCTGCCTCAGTATCAGGGCCGCAAGTCTCCTCCAAAACACCAGCACAAAACTTGCCAACACCCAGTCTCTCCACCCGAGAGCTTTGCAGGGCTTTGAATCCCTAGATAGTGGGTGGTGAGCTCCCTCCCCCAGAGGACCAGCGCACGCCTTGGTAAAGCTGCGGGTCCCACTCCAGCTGGCCCAGTCCCAGTGGTGGCGGCCCATGCCCTCTGCGGGCCTGCAAGCCTGTGGGCACTGTGGGTGGCCCACTCCAGCACACCCCCGGTCAGAGCCGGTTCAAACCGGGGCCACAAGCCTGGTAGAATGCAAACAGCCCCAACAGGGGCCAGTCCCGCTCCAAAGTGATTGCTGCCCCGGGGAGAGGGAAAGAAACCACACACACCAGTCAGACTGTGGCCCCAACCGTGGGCAGGGGGCAGACAGTTGGGCCGATTGCAGGCCCTGCCCATCAGTGAAAGCTTTTCAGGGGGCAACATAGGAAAAGGGCCCCACAGTTTGATGCTACTGCATTTCCAGCAGATGCCTGGTCTGATTCAAGCCTGAGGCAGCCCCAGACCGCTCCACTGATACCACAGGGACCAAACACGGCCCATAACAGGCAAAGAGAGCCACTGCAGGTGACTGGAAGGACAGAAAAAGCAGTCAAGCCCCAACAGTAGGGTGCATGCAATACACATAGGAGACACCCCTGAAGTGCCAGGTTCTGGGGAACAGGGGACACTGCACAGCAGGGCACTACACGACCTCTTCTTCATAAGACCACTACCTGCAAGAGCAGGAGACAAAACTGACTTTCCTAACACACAGAAACACACACAGAGTTAGACAAAATGAAGAGATAAAGAAATATGTCCCAAATGAAAGAACAGGACAAAAACCACAGCAAGAGACCTGAGCAAAAGGGAGGTAAGTATTTTGCCTGATAGGGAATTTAAAGTAATAATCATAAGGACACGCACTGGACTTGAGAAGAATGAGTGGAGAACATCAGGGAGACTGTTAAAAAACCGAATACGTAAAATACATCAAAAAGTTAATAACAAACATAAAGGAAATAATCAATAGTAATACAATAATAGTAGGGGACTTTACCATCCCGTGCACATCAATGGACAGATCATCGAAACAGAAAGTCAATAAGGAAACACTGGCTCTGAATGACACCCTGGACCAGATAGGCTGATCAGATATATTCAGAACATTACATCCTAAAACAGCAGAATATACTTTTTTTTCAAGTGCACATGGAACATTCTCCAGAAGAGATCACGTATTAGGCCACAAAACAAGTCTCAACAAATACAAAAAGATTATCACAATGCTATGAAACTAGAAATCAACCACAGGAAAACATCAGGAAAGAGTACAAATACATGGAAGTTAGACAACATGCTACTAAATGATAAATGGGTCAACCAAGAAATCAAAGGAGAAATAACAAATTACATGGAAACAAATGAAACGGAAAACATAATGGTCCAGGGGCACCCGGGTGGCTCAGTCAGTTCAGCGTCTGCCTTTGGCTCAGGTCATGATCCCAGAGTCCTGGGATCGAGTCCCGAGTCGGGCTCCCTGCTCAGTGAGGAGTCTGCTTCTCCCTCTCCCTCTGCTGCTCCCCCTGCTTGTGCTCTCTCTCTCTGTCAAGTAAATAAAGAAAACCTTTTAAAAAGAAAAAAAGAAAAATAAAAGAAGAAAGAAACACAATGGCCCCAAATCCTTCAGATACAGCAAAAGTAGTTCTAAGAGGGAAGTTTATAGCAGTACAGACCTATCTCAAGAAACAAGAAAAATCTCAAACAAATAACCTAAATTTATGCCTAAAGAAACTAGAAAAAGAACAAACAAGACCCCAAACCAGCAAAAGGAAGGAAAAAACAAAGATCAGAGCAGAAATAAATAATATAGAAATGCAAACAAACAAAATAGGATCAATGAAACCAGGATCTGGTCCTCTGAACATCTGCTTAGCAACAGATTGATAAACCTCTATCCAGACTCATCAAAAAGAGAGAGAAAGGGAGAGAGAGGACTCAAATAAACAAAATCAGACATAAAAGAGGAGAAATAACAATCGAAACCACAGAAATACAAAGGATTGTAAGAGAATATAATGAAAAATTATACAGCAAAAAATTGGACAACCCAGAATAAATGGATAAATTCTTAGAAACATATAAATTACCAAAACTGAAGCAGAAAGAAATAGAAAATTTCAACAGACTGATAACCAGTAATTAAACTGAATCGGTGATCAAAAAACTCCCAATGAACAAAAGTTCAGGACCAAATGTCCTCACAGGAAAATTCTAGCAAACATCTAAAGAAGAGTTAGTACCTATTCTCCTCAAACTATTGCAAAAAATAGAAGACGAAGGAAAACTTCCAAATTCATTCTATGAGGCCGGCATTACCCCGATCCCAAAACCAGATAAAGACACCACCAAAAAAGAGAACTACAGGCCAATATCCTTGATGAACATAGATGCAAAAATCCTCAACAAAACACTAGCAAACCAAATCTGACCATACATTAAAAAAATCATTCATTCACCACGATCAAATGGGATTTATTCCTAGGATGTAAGAGAGGTTCGATATCCGCAAATCAATCAACACGGCACATCACATCACCAAGAGAAAGGGCAAAAATCATACGATCATCTCAATGATGCAGAAAAAGCATTTGACAAAGTACAACATTCATTCACGCTAAAACCCTCAACAAAGTATGTTTAGAGGGAACATATCTCAACATAATAAAGACCACATAACAAAAATCAATAGCTAACATCATACTCAATGTTGAAAAACTGAAAGCTTTTTCCCAAGATCAGGAACAAGGCAAGGATATCCTTTCTCTACACTTTAATTCAACACAGTACTGGAAGTCTTAGGCACAGCAACTAGACAAGAAAAAGAAATAAAAAGCATCCAAATCAGTAAGGAAGAAGTAAAACTCTCGCTATTTGCAGATGACATAATACTGTAGACAGAAAACTGAAAGACTTCATCAAAAACTACTAGACCTGATAAGTGAATTCAGTCAAGTTTCAGGATAGAAAACTAATATTCAGAAATCTGTTGTATTTCTATATGCTAATAATGTAGAAAGAGAAATTACGCTATTTCTATATGCTAATAATGTAGAAAGAGAAATTATGCTATTTCTATATGTTAATAATGTAGAAAGAGAAATTAAGAAAACAATCCCATTTACAATTGCACTAAGAAGAATAAAATATCTAGGAATAAACTTTGCCAAGGAGGTGAAAGACCTGCACTTTGAAAACTCTAATACGCGGATGAAGGAAACTGAAGAGACACAAATAAGTGGAAAGGCCTAAATGCTCATGAATTGGGAGAACAAATACTGTGAAAATGTCCATTCTACCCAAAGAAATCTACAGATTTAATGCAGTCCCTATCAAAATATCAACAGCATTTTTCACAAAACTAGAATAAATCATCTTAAAATTTATATGGAACCACAAAAAAACCTTGAACAGCCAAAGCGATCTTGACAAAGAAAAGCAAAACTGGAGGTGACACAATCCCAGATTTCAAATTTTATTACAAAGTTGTAATGATCAAAACAGTATGGGACTGGCACAAAAATAGACACAGACTAATGAAACAGAACAGCGAGCCCGGGAATAAACCCATAATCATATGGTCAATTAATCTTCAAGTATGGAGGCAAGAAAACGCAATGGGAAAAAAACAGTCTCTTCTGCTGTGAAAACTGGACAGTTACATGCAAAAAAAAAATGAAACTGGACTACTTTCTTACACCACACACAAAAATAAACTGAAAATGAATTAAGCACCTCCACGTGAGACCTGAAACCATAAAGACCCTAGAGGAGAGCACAGGCAGTAATGTCTCTGACATCAGCCATAACAACATCTTTTTAGATATGTCTCCTGAGGCAAAGAAAACAAAATAAAAAATGAACCTTTGGGACTAACATCAAAATAAAAAGCTTCTCCACAGCAAAAGAAACAACAAACAAAAGGCAACTTGTGGAATGGGAGAAGATACTTGCAAATGACATATTCGATAAAAGGTCAGTATCCAAAATATATAAAGAACTTATACAACTCAACACCAAAAAAACTCCAAATAATCAATTAAGATATAGGCAGAAGACATGAACAGACATTTCTCCAAAGAAGACATCCAGACAGACGGCCCCCAGACGCGTGAAAACCTGTACAACATCACTCATCAGAGAAAGCAAATCAAAGCCACAAGATATCACCGCGCATCTGGGGGAATGGCTGAAATAAAAAACCGAAGAAACAACAATATTGGCGAGGATGTGGAGAGAAAGAAGCCCTCATCCACTGTTGGTGGGAATGCAAACGGGTGCAGTCACGATGGAAAACAGTGTGGAGGGTCCCCAAAAAATTAAAAATAGAACTGCCTTAGGATCCAGTTATCACACTACTGAGTATTTACCCGGCGAACACAAAAGCACGAGTTCAAAGGGATACATGCACTACGTTTATCACTCACTGTTTACAACAGCCCAATTATGGCAGCAGCCCAAGCGTCCGTCCATAGATGAAGGGGTAAAGATGTGGTGTGTGTGTATAATAATGGACTATTACTCAGCCCCCCAAATGGCAAATGTTTTGCCATTTGCAACAGCTTGGGAGGATCTAAAGAGTATTATGGTAAGTGAAATAAGCCAGGCGAGAGAAAGACAAAAACCATATGATTTCACTCATAGGTGGAATTTAAGAAACAAAACAAACAACAGAAAAAAAGAGAGAGAGAGACAAACCAAAAACAGACTCTTAACTATAGAGATCAAACAGACGGTTACCAGAGGGGTTGTGTGGGGGGGTCTGGGTGAAATAGGTGAAGGGGATTAAGAATACACTTACCTTGATGAAAACTGAGTAATAAATAGAATTGTTGAATCACTATATTGTACACATGAAACTAATATAACACTGTATGTTACACTGGAATAGAAAGAAGAAAGGAAGAAAGGAAGGAAAAGAAAAGAAAAAGAAGAGAAGAGAAGAGAAGAGAAGAGAAGAGAAGAGAAGAGAAGAGAAAGAGAAAGAAACAGAGAAGGAAGGAAAACTGAATTAGACAGCCAAACAAAATTGTGCTAAATTAAATAAATAATGTAATGTAATTTAACTTAAGTAAATTTTAAGCGAAGATTACATGCCAAAATAGATCTTACAGGATCTTTCCCCTGATTAACATGATTGTCTATTCCCTTGGCCACCTGAACACTCAGAGCGGCCACCCTCCTCGCGAACAGTCAGCTCCACGCTGGCATCCGCGTCCTGGGAGTGATTTCTAGAGGGCCGGCTCACCCCCACTTTCTCCCTAACTGGATGCGGGGCCACCTGTAGGCTTGTTGCTTGGTGAACAGGGCCCTGACCCAGGGAAGTGGGTTGACGAGGACGAGAACCTCAAGGAGACCGTCAGGCACGACAGCCTGGAAGGAGGCCACAAATCAGAAATTCAACCTACAAATCCTCATAAAACTTAACCTCGCCTTCCTAGGCCGGGATCAGGTGTTCCTGATTTTCTAAATCCCTGAAAAGGCTCCGTGGTGTCCAGCTCTAGATGTGACCGGACAGACTTGTAAGGAGAAAATTATATACAAAAGTGTTATTTAAAAAAAAGAGTTATCTTACACCTTAGCCTTTACTGTTGGCAAATCTCCACCCTACTATCGCATTTAATTACATTTAATGCTGGGGCGCCCGGGGGGCTCAGTAGGTTAAGCGACCGACTCTTGGTTTTGGCTCAGGTCATGATCTCAGGGTCGTGGGATCGAGCCCCTGCGTCGGGTTCCATGCTCAGCCCAGAGTCTGCTTGCCCCCTCCCAGCTCGTGTACAGTCTCTCTCTCTCTCTCTCAAAATAAGTAAATAGTAAAAATCTTTAATCACATTCAAAGCCTAAGAGAGCATGGAATGTGTGTCAGAAGATCGCGTTCCGTGACCTTGCCAAGTCAATGCTGTTTTGCTTGGCTTCTGCGTCTCCCGGCACATGGGGGGTGCAGCAGGGGCTCTCCGAGGTTGCTTCCAAATGTGTGATTCTGGGAGTCCAGGATCAGTGCACGCGCGTTGTCGGAGGCCCCGGAGACAGTCAGGCGAGGCTGCGCCATCTCTTTATTTAAAACTGTCATTATCATTATAGCATCTCTGGGTAATGTTCCCGGGGCTGGGAAACCAGAAAAAAAAGAAAAAAAGAAAAAAACCTTGATAGAAATGGCTTTGACCCCTCTCTCCTCCTTCTCTGGATTTTCTCTGTCCCCAGACCTGGTTGGACTTTTGTTTCTGAGGAGTGATTCAGCAAGACCAGAGGCGGTATTTGTACAAAGCCACAGCTCTTAGATCAACAATGAGAAAAGAATAATCCGCTGCTCTCTCCTCGTTCTTCCTTCTCTGGCACGGAGGGCCGCTGAACTGGTTTGCCCGGCTGTGGAATCATGAGCACATTTTCCAAAGGTTTTCGAGAAGACGCTCAGAGTGCTGCCGGGAAAGACAGCGTAAGACCACCGCTAAGCGCAAAGAGTAGCCGGTGTACAAACCCCGTGGGGAACAGAAGCAGCATCTGCAAGTGGCCATTCAAAAAAAGTCATGACTCAGAAATGACCTATAATTACACAAGTGCATTTACTTTATTCAAACATTTCGTTGGTGGATTAAAAAACAAGGTTTGCTTTCTGATTGGAGAACATGCCACAGCTCTGACTCAATGTTCCCTGACCAGTGACTTTCAGGAGAGAAAAAACAATCCAGGCTGGTTAATGAGGACTCACATGAGCCCTGGCTTTCCAGAAACCTGATGAAAGCAGCTTCCCTGCACTACAAGAAAATGTGACTTTTTGCCATTGTTTCCTCTTTTCTTTTTTTTTTTTTTTTTTTGTTTTCAAAATAAATCCATTTTGGAGGAATTTGGGGAAGGTTCAAAGTCGAGCAAAATATGTCCCGTGTGCTGCAGTTTCCACATCTATTAAAATGGAGAGAATCAAATGTTCTAAGATATGAAAAGTCTGGAAACAATGCCTGGATTGCAGCCACTGCTCCACCAGTGTTTGCCATTAGTATTTATTATTACTGTTGTTGTTGTTGTTTGGCAGAAAGAGAGAGAGAGAGTATGCACACATGACACAACGGGGGGGTGAGGCCAGGGGGAGGGAGAAGGAAAGAATCCCAAGCAGACTCCCCACTGAGTGTGGACCTCACCTCCGGGGCCGATCCCACAACCCTGAGATCATGATCTGAGCCGGGATCAATAGTAGGACGCTTAACCAACCGAGCCACCCCGGCGCCCCATGATGTGGGTTCTTACAGCCAGAGGGAAATTGAACACAGAGCCACGGGCACAGAGGTGAATGTGAAGGACCCAAGGAAGGTGGAGATGAGGGGATACTTCTACAAGCTGAGAAATGCCGCAGAGTTCCAGCAAACCGCTAGAAGAGAGGCGAGAGACTGCAGTAAGTTCTCTCAAACCTTCAGGACCAGCCCTGCCACACCTTGATCTTGGATTTCTAGCCTCCAGTCCTGTGCCACAATCCATGTCTGCTGCTTCTGCCAGTTTGTGGCACTCTGTTATGGGAGCCCTCCCGAGCTAATACTCCGTGCGTGGACTGAACCTCCCACCTCCGTGTTTCTAGCAATACTGTGACGGCTAGCTGGAAAGACCTCCTGCCATCGCTGCCACTGCGAAAGTCAGTCCGCGGTTCAAACGCCACATTTGTCTGCTCACCTATCAGAATGAACCCGTTTTCTGATGTTCTCTCTCCATGCCACCATTAATTCTCATTACAATCCACATGTAGTATCAGCCAGTTGGGACCATGCCGATCTCACTAGGGTCCATTATGGTCTTGCTATATACATTATAGAGCTCGTAAGTCACAACCCAAATTTCAAGGATGTGTTTTTTAAAAACTAACCTTCCAAATTACTTATGAGGTAATCAGTACCTGTAGGGAAAGTAACTATTTCAGCAAGCAACACAATATGACGTAATAGACTTATTATATAATATTGTGTATTACACATTCGTATAATACCTTTGAGTCAGTGCCTTCACAGGAAGTCACGTGCATTTGAGGGTCATGTGTTTGCTGTGATGCTCTGGGCGGCCACGCATGAGCAGAAGGAGCTAGTACCTTCTCCAGGCTTTCTTGTCTTCTTAGTAAGGAATAGACTTGTTCGGTGTTTCTTGGAGTCACGAAGGGAAATATAGGGAAGACGCAGCGAGGTAACTTCCTTTCATGGTGAAGCCAGTCGTACGCTTTATGTCTTAAATGTGATCACTTTCCCTTTCTTTAGTGGCTAACAGTTACCACTGCTCATTTCAGACTCACTGATCCCCCTCTTGCCTCTGCTGACGTTCAACATAACCTGCATTTATGGGAGGACTTTGGAGGGAATGTGGGAAATGTGTGTGACTCCAGAATGAGCCTAATCATCTCCTTCAGGGAGGAGCTGATGTGGGAACTGAAGGACCCCGGCTCCCCCAAGTCTCGGTACATGGTGCCGCCCCTCGGACCAGAAACCGTGGGGAGCGTTCTCCTTGATCCTTGCTCGCCCAGAATTGTGTCGACTCCACCTCCAGGATACATGTCCAGCCTGTCTCCTTTTCTGTCTCTGTTATCACTGCCCTGACTCAGGGCACCTTCCATTCTCACTAGATAACAAAAGAGTTGTCTCGAGGGTCTCCCTGCCTCCACTTGTCTACAACCACTTTCCACACCATCACATACAAGTTTGATCACAATGATGGAGGGTTTGCGATGTGCCAGGGACTGTGGGAAGCACATCTAATCCTCATGACAATTCAGTGAAGTACATTCTGTTATTATTGCCTTTTTACAGGTGAGCAAACTACTGAGAACTTGGGACCTGTCTGAAGTTTCACAGCTCGTAAGTGACAAAACCAGGATCCAAATCCAGCCGGGCCCCCAAACACAATTCAACTGCCTATACTACGCTTTGATAACTCTCCTTCCAAATAAAATCCAAACTCATGAATGTATCAGAAGGGGCTTTCGAAGATCTGCCTCCCAGCTGCTGTTCATCCTCATTTCCCTTCTCCCCCTTCCATGCTCCCAACAGACTGAGCAACGTGCTTACCCACCTCTGTGCCTCTGCACCTGCTGCTTGCTCAGCCCGGAATATGCTTTCTGTCTCTCCTCCTGGCCTCCCTTTTGTGGTGTCTTCTGATTGGATGGGGGCCCACGGGCAGGCAGTGAAGGAATTCACCCAAGGCAGAACCAAAGAGATAGAAGTGAATCAATTGCACTACAAGGGAGAGGCAGGCAGGACAGCAAAGGAGAGACGACGGTCTGCGAGGCGGTGGTGAGGCGCTATAGTTATAGGGTGGAGTGAGGAAGTGTGGGAATGTATGGAATTTTCTCTTTTTTGGTAATCTTAAGAACTGTGCCTGGTTGTAGCCTATGGCTATTTTGAAGTGGGCTGCTTAATGAGCCTGTTTGCGTCCGCTCCGTGGTCACTCTGTGCCCTTTTGTCTTGCTCCAGTTCCCATGGCTCAAGCCTGTTGCCTAGAAGCAGCCTCTAAACCTCGATCAGCATGACTTACGTGTACTGAGCACTTACTGGTGGCAGGCACATTGGCTGTACCATTTCTTCATCATAATAACTCTGTGAGATAGCTACTCTTACCTCTGTTTTATGGAGTGGAAACGGAGCCTTCTAGAGTTGAATAAATTCCCCACTGCCCATAGCTGATGAGTTGAACCAGGTCTGCTGTGGTCAAGGTCCTGCCCAATTATTTTTAAAAATTAAGGTATTATGTACAAAAAAATTCACCCTCTTTAAGTGTGCAGTTTGATAAGCTTTGGTAATGATATGACATCACCACCACTGCTACAATATAGAATGGTTCTCCCACTTTAAAAACTTCCTTGTGCCCACCCCCACTCCAGCAACCACCAGTCTGCTTTCTGTGACTTTAGGAAAGTCAAACAGTATACAATCTTTTGTCTTCCGTGTTTGACATCTTTCACTCATTTGATGTCCTTGAAATTCATCCATATTGTTGCACACATTAATATTTTGTTCCTTTTTATTGCTAACTGATACTCTACACTATGGATATACCATAGTTGTTTATCCATTCACCAACTAATGGGATATGAGTTGCTTTCAGTGTTTGGCTATTAAGAATAAGGCAGCTCTGAATATTCATATACATATCTTTTTGTGGACATATGTTGTCATTTCTTTGAATAAATACCTAGGAGTGGAATTACAAGGTCATATGGTAAGTCTATGTTTAACTTAACAAGAGACAGCCATACTATTTTCCAAAGTGGCTGTACCATTTGGCCCCACCAGTTTTACTTCTTTTCTTATACTTCTTTTCTTATATTCAAATACCTGGTATTTGTTTTTCTTGTCTAATTACACTGCTGAGCACATTCAGTACAATGTTAAATAGAAGTGGTGACAAGAGATACCCTGGCATTATTCCTGATCTTAGGTAGAAAGTATTGACATTAGCTGTAGGCTTTCATAACTTAGATTGAAAAGTCCCTTTCTATTCCTAGTTTCCAAATGGATTTCTCATGAAAGGGTGTTGAAATATGTCACAGGCTTTTTCTGCCTTTATTGAAATAATCATATGACTTGTCTCCTTTATCTTATTAATGGTGTGAGTTGCATTGATTCATTTTTAGATGTTAAATAAATCTTGCATTCCCAGGATAAGTACCACTTAGTCATGATGTGTTATCCTCTTTATGTATTGTTGGAGTCAATTTGGTAATATTTTTGAGGGTTTTTGTGCCCATGTTCATGAGGAATACTGATGTGTGAAGTTCTCTTGTGATCTCTGTCCGATTTTGGAATCTAGGTAACACTGGCTTCATAAAATTACTTGGAAAGTGTTCCCTCCTCTATTTTCTTAGAGTTTGTATAGGATTGGTATTCTCATCTCCTTCAGTGTTTGAAAGAATTCATCAGTGAAGCAATCTAGACTTAGGGTTTTCTTTGTGGAAGGTTTCTAATCATGATGTCAATTTCTTTTATTGACATAGGTTATTAAAGTTTTCTATTTCTTCTTTGGTCAGTTTTAATAATTTGTATTTTTCAAGAATTTTGTCCATTTCATCTAGGTTGTTAAATTTATTGGCATAAAATTTTCTTACTATCTTTGTAATTCCTAGAGAATCTGTATTGATGTCCTTTGTGCCATTCCTGACATTGAGAATTCATGGCATTTTTCTTTTCTTAATCAGTCTGGGTAGAAGTTTATCAATTTTATCAGTTTTTTTAAAGAATAAAGTTTGGTTTTATTGATTTTCTCTATTTTTCTGTTTTCTCTTTTATTGATTTCTGCTTTAATTTTTATTGTTCGTTGATTTGGCTTAAAATTTTTCTTCTTTTTCTGGTTTCTAAGCTTATAGGTCAGAACACTGATTTGAAACCTTTCTTCTTTTCTATTATAGACATTTAAAGCCAGGCATTTCTTTCTAAGTACTGCTTTAGCTGAATCCCACAAATTTTAATATGCTATGTATTTATTTTCATTCAGAACATTTTCTAACGTATCTTGTATTTCTTCTTTGATCTATTGATTATTCAGAAATGTATTGCTTATCAATTTTGGAGGAAACTGGGAAGATGGTAGAGTAGAAAGACTTTAAGCTCACCTCATCTCACAGATACAACTAAATAACACTTATGTCAGCATAAAGAACACAGAAAATGACCTAAAGACTGACAGAAAAACTCCACAACTAAAGGTAGAGAAGAGGCCACATTGAAGAAGGTAGGAAGGGCAAAGACATGGTTTAGGAGTGAAAAGGATCATGGCTGTCCATGGCAGGGAGGGAGCCAGTGGTGCAGAGAAGGGTGAAAAACAGACTATGACACTGGGGAGTGCTCACAAGGAAGACAAATCCCCATAACATTTGGCTTTGAAAGAGAGAGGGGCCAAATTTCATGAGTTCTTACAATGAGCAGGACTTAGAGCCTAGAATTTTAAAGATCAGCAGGCTCAGCTCTGGAAGAGCCCAGAGGGCAAAAGGAAGCTGAGTCCCTGCCCTTAAAGAGACAGCATGACAGACAGCCTGTTCAGATACAGTGTAGAACCAGCAGTTTGAAAAACACTGGGACAGATGGGAAGGAACAATTTACCCATCTCAGAGCAAGAACTAGAGAGGCAGGGATCATGGGGAGACCCCTCCAGGAACGAAGGACCTGGAACATGCCATTTCCTGGTGGCAGGTCTCCTTTCAAAGCAGACCACTGCACACCTTGTGCCTGGGTAGTGCAGTTGTTTAAGCGTTCGACTCTTGGTTTCAGCTCAAGTCCTGATCTCATGGCTTGTGGGATCGGGCTCCACATCAGGGTCCATGCTCAGTGGGAGTCTGCTCGGATATTCTCTCCCTCTGCCCCTTTCCCTGCTCATGCTCGCTCGCTCTCTCTCTCTCTCTCTCTCAAATAAATAAATAAATCTTTTTAAAAAATGCACTCCACCCCTGCAGGGGGCCAAACACTGTGACAATAGGCAATGAGAGCCTCTGTAGACAACTGGAGCAAAGCAAAAAGAGGCCAGGACTCAACAACAGAGCACACACACACACACAGAGGAGACACTCCCTGACGTGCAGGTCCTGGGGAACAGAGCCACTGCACTGCAGGACACTACAGGACCTCTTCTTCATAAGGCCACTGCCGCCAAGAGCAAGAGACATAGCTGACTTTCCTAACACAAAGAAACAGACACAGACAGTTAGAATGAGGAGACAAAGAAATATGTCCCAAATGAAAGAACAGGACCAAACCACAGCAAGAGCCCTAAGGAAAATGGATATAAGTAATATGCCTGATAGAGAATTTCAGGTAATGATCATAAAGATATTCACTAGACTTGAGAAAAGAGTGGAGGACATCAGTAAGACCGTTAACAGAGAGATAAAAAAAGAACCAATCAGAGATGAAAAACATAGTAAATGAAATTAATACTCAGTGGAATAGATAACATGCTAGATGAAGCAGAAAAATGAATGACTGACCTGGAAGATAGAGTAATGGAAAGTAACCAAGCTGAGCAAATGAGAGAAAAAAATTATGCAAATTGAGAAGAGTCTTAGGGAACTCAGTGATTCCATCAAGTGTAATAACATTTGCATTATAGGGATCCCAGAAGAAGAAGAGAGAGAAAAGGGGGCAGAAAATTTATTTGAAGAAATACTAGCTGAAAACTTCCCTAATCTGGGGAAGGAGACAGACACCTAGATCCAGGAAGCACAGAGATTCCCCCAGAAAACACATAGTAATGAAAATGGCAAGAAGTAGTGACAAAGAGAGAATTTTAAAAGCAGCAAGAGAAAAGAAGACAATTACATACAAGGGAAACCCCAGAGGCTATCCACAGATTTTTTAGCAGAAACTTTGCAGGCCAGAGGAGAGTGGCATGATATATTCAAAGTACTCAAAGGAAAAGATCTGCAGCCAAGAGTACTCCGTCCAGAGTAGGAGAGACAGAGCTCCTCGGACCAACAAAACCTCTAGGAGTTCCTGACCTCTAAACCAGCCCTACAAGAAATGTTAAAGAGGACTCTTCAAGTGGGAAGGAAAGAACATAAGTGAGAGTGTGAAAAGTAAAAAACACAAGAGCAGTAAAAATTAGTATATCCATAAACATCAGTCAAGGGATTCATAAAATAAAAGGATGTAAAATGTGACACCATAGACCTAAGGGGTGGGGGGAGGGGAGCAAAGAATGGGTTCCAACTTAAATAACCATCAACTTAATATAGACTGCTATATGCAAACGTTAAATACAAACATTACGGTAATCGCAAATCAAAACCCCCTTATAAATATGCAAAGAATAAACAGAAAGGAATCCAAGTAGATCATTAAAGAACGTCGAGGAACCCAAAAGAAAGCAAGAGAAGAAAGGATCAAAGAAAAACTATGGAAATAACCACAAGACAACTAACAAAATGGTAATAAATGCATATCTATCCACAATCACACTGAATGTAAGGGGACTGAACACTCCAATCCAAAGACATAGGGTGACAGAGTGGATTAAAAAAACAAGACCCATCTCCCTGGTGCAGTCGGTTAAATGTCTTGGCTCGGGTAATGATCTCAAGGTCATGAGATCGAGCCCCAAGTCCGGCTCCACACTACGCAGAAGGAGTCTGCTTGAGATTCTCTCTTCTTTTCCCTCTGCCCCTCCCGCTCATGCTCTCTCTCTCTAAAATAAATAAATAAATCTTTTAAAAAAATACATAAAGACACCTGCAGACTGAAAGAGAGGGGATGGAGAAACATTTATCGTGCAAATGGAGGTGAAAAGAAAGCTGGGCTAGCCATACTCCCATTGGACAAATAGCCTACAAATATTTCTACTGCTCTTTCCCTCTTTCCCTCCTTCTGGTGTTGTAATTACCCGTATGTTATAACTGGTAGCTGCCCCCAGTGCTTGAATATCGTGTTCTGCTTTTCTCAATCCTTTATTCTCTTTGTCTTTCAGACCCGGAGGTTTCTACTGCTATGTCCTCAAGCTCAGAGTCTCTCTTCAGCCACGCCCAGTCCGCTAACAAAGTCCCCCAAAGACATGCTTCACTTCTCTTACAGTGTTTTTGATGGCTAGCCGTTCTTTTGTGTCCTTTCTTAGAATTTCCATCTCTCTGCTTTTAGGCTTATGCTTGCTGCTTTATCCGTTAAAGCCCTTAGCATCTTAACTGTAGCTGTTTTCAATTCCAGGTCTGATACTGCTAGAATTCCTGTCATTTCTGAGTCTCTTTCTGGGGCTCGTTCAGTCTCTCTCAACTGCGTTTTTTGCCTTTTGGTGGGCTTTGCGATTTTTTTCTTGATACCTCAATTGATGTACCAGATAAAAGCAACTGCTGTAAATTGACTTCAAGTAATGGGGTGACGGGGTGCAGGGAGGGGATGCATTCTACAGTCCTGTGATTGGGTCTTGGGGTTTCCGTGAGCCTGTGCCCCGGGACTGTGGGCTTCACCACTGCTTCTCAGTCCCCTCCCTCTCGGGTGAGACAGGATGGCCAGAGGCGGCTGGAGCCGGGTATTTCCCTTCCTCCAGGTCAGTTAGGCTCTGATATTACCGCAGCGGGTCACGCTCTGTAAGTTCGCTTTCCCTGAGGGCAGACTTTGTTAAGAACAGAATGCAATGGTTGTTTCAAACAGTTCACTTTACCCTCCCACTGCCAGAAGCACGAGCGGAATTTTCTCTGATATTCACTATGAGAACCTTGTCTAGTTCCTGGAGGTCAAACTCACAAAGGTGTGGGGGCCCCTCTGACTGGGTCCCCCTGATGTTTCTGTCTCTTGTGCCCATCCACACTGAGCCCCCCACAACGTGCCCAGGAGAGTTCAGGCTTTCCTGCCCCAGCCCCGGGTCGCACGCAGCTTCTGCTCCAGGAACGTGTAATTCCCTGCATCGGCCTGTCAGTCACAGCAGCTTGTTCCGTGACTTCGCTTCCCGGACAGGCCCGAGGACAGCTGTCACTGTGTCCGTTTGTTCAGCTTTTCTCGTTATGAGGGAGAGTGGCGACTCCCGAGCTCCTTACACGTGGGACCAGAAACCTAAAATCCTTGACGAATTACTTTTACTTTTGGTCATTCTCCGGACTCAGCTTAGGTGTTCTCTGACTTTCGTGCCTGGCCTGAGTGTCCCCTCCATCCGCCCTGCTGGCACCCTGTGCTTCCTCTAGTCACAGCTTAGAAAACCAGGCCATTTCTAGGATAATTATGGCACATGACCCAACCTGTGCTGGTCACAGAAAGCTTTCCAGGGGATGGGACTCTCAGAGCCCTGAGGACAATGACAAGTGAACCAGGTGGAGAGAGCTTCTTTGTTTCTATGACTGTCTCCCTTTTTAGATTCTAGACTCCTGGAGGACAAGCCCCACAGTTTATTCAGGTTTGCGTCCCCAGCATTCAGGAATTGCTGAAGGTAGCAAGTGAGTGGGATTTAATACCCAGACAATGAAAGGAAGGGCGGTGTATCAGTTCGGAGCAAGAAAAACACCGGAACAAACTTCACCGAGTGTCCAGGGAACCAGCAACAGTCTGGTGTGCTTGGAGCAGCGTATTGTCCGTGAAGCACTGGGACAGACAAGCTGGCACCCACTGACGGAGGACCGTGAGTGCAGACAGGGCGGGAGAGCCGCAGGCCAGGGAGCAGAGCAGTCCTCTCTACGCACCCCTGCTTCCTGCAAACAATGGCCGTGAGCAAGCCATTCCCACAGTAGGGTTTCCTAGATTCCCCATCTGCAGCTGAGAAGTATTTTTAAAATAAAACTCTTTTTAAAATTTATTTATTTATTTATTTTGTTGAGAGAGAGAGAGTTTGCAAGCAGGGAGAAGAGCAGAGGGAGAGAGAATCTCCAGCAGACTCTGTGCTGAGTGTGGAGCCTGACACGGGGCTCGATCTCATGACTCTGAGATCAGGACCTGAGCCGAAATCAAGGGTCAGATGCTTAACCAACTGCACCACACAGGAGCCCTAAAATAAAACTCTTAATGGGGAATCTGAGTGGCACAGTCAGTTAAGCGTCCGAATCTTGGTTTCGGCTCAGGTCACAATCTCAGAACCGTGAGATGGAGCCCTGTGTCGGGCTCCACACTCAGCATGGAATAGGCTTGAGAGATTCTCTCTCTCCCTCCCTCTTCCTCTGCCCTTCTCCCCACTTGCTCTCTCTCTCTCTCTCAAATAAACAAAGTCTTAAGAAAATAAACTCTTAGCATTCCAAATGAAGGATGGATTAACTCTGTAACTATCTAAAACGTTTGATAGTCTGGACAGGCCCAGTTTTTCTGCTTGACTGATGAGGGCCACACCTCTCCCAAGGATCCCCTCTCCCAGGGCCAAACCCTCCACTGCACCCCAGCTCCGGGAGGCTGGTCCCCAGAGGCTGAGAGAGAGCTCTGAGTCAGCGAAGTCCCCTTGTCTATGAAAAGGGTAGCATTTGCATGGACACCTTCTCATTGCCAAAGAAGCGATGTGGGAGCCCAGAGACAAGCGCAGGAAAGATCAAGCTGCTCTCGTGAGCACCAGCCCCTGCCAGGTGGGCATTCCGTGGCATTTGTGGTCTCCTATCTCCAGCAGCTGAAGGCCCCTGGACATACCCCTGGGACGGGTTCTGCCAATGGAGCTCTACCACTAAATTAGAATGTTCCGTGACATCACTGCGAAGAAGTCCCTCGGGGACCTTTCTTCAAGCAGAGCATGTGACCCTGCAGGATAAGGCAGAGTGGGATTAAAGGAGAGGAGAGGTGACAATCTGTGTTGCTGGACGCATCTAAGTCATTTTTTAATTTTGAAATTCACAGGGGGGAATTCCAACAGATGGCTGATAGGGTAAATTCAACCGCCGGCTTTGTTCAGCTTGTTGGTGAGCCACAAGTCAGGAAAGTTCCCGTTAAAAATCTGTTTTCTCTCCAAAAATTGAAAGCCCTGGCATCGCTGGACCCATTTTCCCATGACAGCTCAGCAGTTTAAAGCTGACAGCAGCCGCCCGCTCATGGGGCTTGAACACCCTCCAGTCGCCGCCCCTGCCCACGCCGCTCACGGAAGCGCACCTGCCTGGCTCCTTGCTGCGAGGCAGCTGAGATTTCCAACCCCCGGGTCAAAGATTCCTTAGCTCTTGTTATTTTTTAAAATTATTTTTCTAAGGAAAGGTAAATCTGTTCTCATTTTTATTTTTTTATTTTAAGTCCAGCTGTGTGCGTGTGTGTGATGGAATATTATTCAGCCATTAAAAAGAATGAAATCCTTAGCTCTTTGTAAACTTGCTTCTCTTTCCTCTCCTTCTGCCTTTCTAGCCTCTTCACTCATAATGGGCACAGATGGTTTTCCTATCCTCAGAATCTCATTAAATTATTTTTATGAAACGCCGTAGATAGAACCCGGACAGGACTCACTGACTTTCCTCTGTGGTGTGAAAAAGTAAAAGAGCAGGGTCCAGAGAAATGACATTTTGTTCTAGACCTGCCTGCTGCCTGCCTTGTAACCACTGTGTACTTGGCCACCAGCACCACGCCCCCCACCGGGCGCTCGGCTACCTGCTCTGGGCGGATGAATGCAGCTTATCAGGGTCTCATTCCCTCGCTTCACCAGCCGGTCTCCAAGCATCATCCAGCACTGCTTTCTCTGGCTCCGTAAGGGCAAGGGCGGTGTTCTGGTGACTTCACATGGCAGAATGACAGGGTGACAGGCAATGACTGGAAAGTCTGCCTGATGTTCATTCCAGTTGGCTGGAGCCTATAAACATTGGTTGCTTCTGTGCTAAGTCTGGATATACAGAGATTAGCAAGATGCAGGGCTGGTCCCGGGCAATCTCCTGCAACTGATGAACAAGAAAACCAGTTATTAACACAGCCACCAAGCCCGTACCTCTTGCACACTTGTGCCTGCCTCACCTTGTGTGTGTTTGTCTTCTGACTTTCCCTCTGGGAAACTACTAGCACCTCTGGCCGAGAGCTTCTGCTTGCGGTTAGGAGAATGGAGCCTCTGTAACGATGGTAGTTACAAAACAGAGAAGCTAAAATGCTCCTTCCTCTGGGAGAGGCAACCCAGACCTCAGATTGCATTAGGACCTGCATGGTTAACAGCAGTTCATCTCCTGGAAGCTGACTTTGGTTGGGGGAGTGGAGAGGAGGCAGGGGAAATGGCACAGCCCGGAGGCGGCAGGTCGGCAAGCACAGTATAGACTCCTGTCTAGGGCACAGGCTACCAGTAACTCTCAGCTGGTGGTCAACTCTTGTCAAAGAACTTAATAGGCATCAGCCTTACTTTCCCCTAATTTTATCCTTAAGCTGGTCTATTGCACTGAAAAGAGATCAAAGTTCAATCAGACCGTAGAACTGTCTGGAAAAAACCAGCCTGGAGGGGGGTGGGGGAGCGGGAGGCTTACAGGTGCAGAGCCATACCTTCACTCATTCATCTCTGCAGGGCTGTCCTAAGCCCTGCTCACACTGGGCACAGACTGAGATGTACGGGGCTTGCCCAAAGCCGGGGCCCCAGGGCCCCAAAGCCGGCCTTCTGATACTGGCTGGCACCTGCTCTGCCCCACAGCTCAGCACCCCCTCCCTACGGCTACACCATTCAGTGTCCCCCCCAGGCCCTGGGATTCCTTCTGGTCTGAATGAAGCAGGTGGGCTTGAACATCCTTGAACTCAGCTCTCTGGGACTCCACGTGAAGTCTGTGTACTTGCTGTGTGACACTGCTCTATCCCCGGTTGATGTTAACTGGATATTGCTTTGTTCCTACCACTGAGTTTCCCTCCCCAACCTATGGTCCCGTTCTTATTACGGGCCCCTGGCTTTTTCCTTTTTCTGGTAACCGCCCAGAAACACCCTCCCCTCTCCCCCATGCATGCCTCTGGGATCCAGGCCCTCCCACCAGACCCCTTCTTCTTTTTTAAAAAAAGATTTACTTATTTATTTATTTATTTATTTGAGAGCACAAGCAGGGGGAGGGGCAGAGGGAGAGAGAAGCAGACTCCCTGCTGAGTATGGAGCCCGATGTGGGGCTCGATCTTACAACCCCAAGATCGTGACCTGAGCTGAAACCAAGAGTGCGATGCCCAACCGACCAAGCCACCCAGGCGCCCCCTCCCAGCCCCCTCCTGGGTTAGAACTGGGATGGCTGGCATTTGCCGAGTGTCTTCAGTGTGCCCCCACTGGTGCAGACACTTTGACATGTTACGCCTTTCTGTCCCCACGGCACTTGGGCAAGGCCGGTCCAGTCCCCAGCGCAGACGTGAAGAACAGTGAAGGTACTGAAGCTCGGAGGCAAAAGGCCATTTCCCAAGATCACCCACTGGGAAGCCGAGGAGCAGAGGTCCGAAGTGTGGGCAGCCAGGCTTAAAGGCTTTTTGTGCTTCTCTCTCCACCCTGGGGGCTCCCAGGGACCGAGGCACGGCTCCCAGCGCGGCTGAATCTGGCCCCTCCCTGCCCACCACCCTCCCCGAGCCCAGGGACTTCTAAGCGCGGCTCAGCCTGGATGTGTCACAGCGCAGTCCCGTCCTGTTGCGTGGGGTTCCCGGCTGTGATGACTCGACCCCGTGGTGCCCACCAGGCTTTGGGGGAAAAAACAAAACTCTGGAGCCCCTTGGGCTTCAAATGGACTTTTCCACTTCACGGCTCACTGTGTTTTTCTGCTTCTCTGAGCCTCACTTTCCCGTCATAAAGTGTCATGACAAAGCCTTACCTCAGACTGGCTGGACGGATACAAACCAGGCTACCCTTTAAGATCCCGAATTGAAAAGCTGTTTCTCTGTCCGTGCATCTGGACTCATTGTTTAAAACTTTGTTTTAAAGCGGAGTATAGGGGCGCCTGGGGCACTCAGCTGGTTCAGCGTCTGCCTCCGGCTCAGGTCATGATTCTGGTGCCGGGGGTCCAGCCCCTTGTGGGGCTCCCAGCTCAGCCAGGAGTCTGCTTCTCCCTCTGCCTGCTGCTCCTCTCCCCCCACCCCCACCCCTGCTCGCAGGCGCATTGCGCATGTGTTCTCTGTCAAATAAATCAATTCTTTGAAAAAATACAATAAAACAAAGCTGAGTGTTAAAAAGAAAGCAACACAGAGCTGAGCTGACACTTGCAATATCCCAGACGATATGCCGTTGAAATCAGGCCGCCGCACGGTACACAGATCGGCTGTGACAGTGTCACGGGCATTTGTCAGGAACCCGCCGACAGGCAGCAAAGGCGGCGGGAGACCACGGTCACATCGAGGCGCCACGCCTCCTTCCAGGAGGGGCCTCTGCGACCACTGCTGACAGTTTTCTTCAGGCTCCATCAATGTTTTCCGTTGTTTAAAGACACACATTAATTTAAAGTCTCCTCCCATTCTCTCTGTAAATTACGGCATTCAGATGAAGTGGCAGCTGCTGTAATTAAGACACAGTTAATTGCCTATCTCCTTAATTGCAATGATAGGATTTTGACAGTTTGGTAAATAAGAATTGTTTGGTTTCCTCTGGCAACTTCAGCCTTGGCTTCTCTCACAAACGCTGAGTCACCCAACGCAGGGACAAAGGGCTGTGGTTGGAGAAGACAGAGTGGGGAGGACGCCCGTTCACCTGCAGTCCCGCTCGCCCTAGGCGGGAAGACAGGCAACGGTGGAAGCTGGAGGCGTGGGCCAAGGAGGCGCCGGAGGAACCGCACCCCAGTCGGGAGCCACTGAGTGCCCACCCAGCATCCGACCCCACGTCCGGAATGGCCGAGAAGAACGGTGGGTCACAGCAAGAACTTTGGGGTCACGTGGCCTGGGGCTCAGAGCCCCCCTGCAGCTTTTCTGCATGTTCTCAGATGCTTCCTGGTCTCCTTTGCTTCTGCCAAATCCATTTGGCAGTAGCCACTTCATAACATTTCAAGACTTAAGAAAAATCACCTTGTAAAGTGCCTTAGCCACGCGTATCAGGCTCATGGTGAGCGTTCAACACACGGAAGCCACGTTGCAAGCATGACTCTGGCGCCAAAATGTACGTGCACAAATGCGTTTCCATTTTTTTTTCCTGTAAACTGAATCTTGACCAGAGTCTACCTTCCAGGTTCCCATCTCGCATTTCTCTGGGGTCTTGCCACCTTCCAATAACACCGATTCAAGTGATTAGCATCAGAAAAACTGGACCTAATTCTCAGAGCCTCTGGGGGGCTGTAGTCTCTGGCACTGCAGAGACACAGAAGAGGAAGAAAACAGGTTTCCACGATAAAACCATACAAAGGCTCCTATCCTACCCTGGTCATTAGTAGCACTCAAAAGATGACTGTTAGCTCTGATCGCACTGCGAAAACCAAGGTATTTTTCAGTCCTTGCTTCCCAGAGGCCACACTCAAAAGGGTCTTAGTGACAATGACCTCTGGCTCTCTGTTGGGGCCACGGTTTTGTACTCAAATCCCTGTCCTTCCCGAAGCATAAAGTGAAGGAAGCAGTGGTATCTGAGACGTAACAATGTTCAACGAATGAATGAATGCAGGGAAGTGAATGGGTGGAAGAAATCCATTTAAAAACTAAGAGAGCCTTTAAGGAAGGTGGATCTTGTCCTGCTCAGCACACATAGGGGTTCCGCTCTGCAGAGCGGGGGCTTAAACAAGATCGGAGCTCCCGGCACTTTCCTCTAAACAAAGTCCAAAGGAAGGTGGTCAAGAGTGTTTTGGTGGCTTCCCGATCCTGAGGAAGCCAGCCTTCCTCAAGCTTGCTCTTCCAGCCTCCTCAATGCACGGCTTGCATTGCATGGTCCCAAGACTGCTGCAGTCCCAGCATCTTACCTGCATTCTTAGGTCAGGAGAAGGCCATGCCTCCTTCTAAAGCTATGCGCCAGAGACGGTACAAAACTCTTCCAGTGGCATTTACTAGCCCAGAGTTAGATGCAGAGCCCCACGCAGATGTGGCCGATGCGGACCTGGCCACCCAGCCAGCTGACGCTGGTGCAGACCTCCCTGGGCACCATAATCCTTGCTCAAGCAGGGGCCACTGAAAGCCATGCTCCCAAGGCAGGTAGCTCACACCGGCAGCTGCCAGCCAGCTCCGCGCTTACCTACCCAACCAACCAGGTCACCAGCCAATGGGCCACCTCAGACACTGATTTTCTACGATGAGACAGAAGCGGTTCTTAGGCTTTGGGCTTTAAAAACCTGTTGCATTTCTCTTCCCCCAAACCTAATCCCCCGAGCCTAGACTCCAAGCTAGTAGGGGTCCTTGCTCAAGCGGACAACTTTTCTGCTCAGTGTTGTTCTCTAGTCTGTTCGTCTTTACACATATTTTCTCGAACAGATGAAGGGGAGGCTGAGAAATATGGTCTTCGGCAGAGTCAATCCTGACCTTGGCTAAAAATTGCGAATTCTCTTACTGAAGAAGAAGGACAGCCTGGATACTGGGGGACAAATCATAGCCTTTATCATTCCCCGAAACTGAAGAAGCTGGAGTTTAAAGTAAACAACGACGTAAATACATAACCATGCCCCTATGCCCTCTCCAGCCCCAAATTTGCTGATGTCTTGAGAGGGTTTTGCACACCTTTGCATAATGATATTGTGGGCTTGGGGCAATCTTATCTAGATCCTAAGTGGCCAGATGACCAAGCGACATTTGTGTCTATCTGAAGGATGCCATGGGGCATATGCAGCTATCACTGGAGCCCAAGACAACAAGGAAGCATTTGCTTCTTTAACTCCCCAATGTGCAGTCCAGTAAAAAGAGCACTGGTCTTGGGGTCAGGGGTTCCGAGCTGAATTAGGATCCAGAGCTCAGCCATCTAGCGAGTGAGTGATTTTGTGTACGTGCCGGGACAGAAATAATAGTTAAACAACTAACGCCTGATGAGATGTTACCAAGTACTGGGCACCCTGCTACATGTTTTGTATAGATTGGATCCTATTTCCCCAGTGGCTACATTCTTGCTATGTGATCCCAACCCCTGAAGACAGGCTGTGTCATTTTCATATCAGTTTCAATGCCCTAGGGCACCAGGAAGCCCTGTGTCTGGGGTCCCAAGACCTGTCCTCGTGCCTGCCTCCTGAGGTTTGGGAATTCTCATCATTCCTCCACTCTAACAGCCTTCCAAGAGATTAATTTTTAATCAAGTTAATAGTAATCATTTGTAGAACTTAAAACCAAAAGAATTTTATCCAACTTGTTCAGGTTTTTTTTTAATCACTTTATAACGTATGATTGACACACACCTTGGTTAAGTCTTTCAAAACATATAATATGCCAAATCTCTCATATGTGGTACTCTTGCCAAAAATACCTACTTAGCATCTTATCATGAGAAAATGAGGAAAAAAATGAGATTAACACATCGACTGTGAGACATACATCAGCTAGTATGAAATCGTAAAGCAAGTCATTCTCATGGAATGCTGACAAAGTCACTGTTAGGGATTAGAGGGGGCCAATGTAATTACCAGACTTAATGTGTGAGCTTTGACAGGCTCTTGGATCATTAAAAAAAAAAAAAAAGATCAGCTTTAAAAAACATTTTGGGGTCAATTTGGACTGTGTATGGATGGTATGATAGCATTAGTGTTACTTCTCTTCAGCGGGACAATACACTGGGTTAATGACAAAGATTCTGATTCTTCGGAAGTGTGCTAAAATGTTTCAGGTTAGGTGTGATGATGTCTACTTTCCGAAGATTCAGAAAAGAATATATAGATAACACGGCAAGAGGTGGAAACCTGCAAAACGAGGTGAAAGGTACATGGATGTTCGTTACATTATTCCTTCAACTTTTCTGTGAGTTTGAAAATTTTCTAAATAAAGTGAGGAAAGTGTCCAAAGTGCAAGTGTCTGACAGGACAGATTTATGACAATGAGGCAGCGTGACACACCTACTCCACCTAGTTCTCGAGGCTGGGACTGACCCATACAATTACAGCTAACCTTTGCGAACTATCGAAGGGCTGCCGCAGGCATTATCTCTTAGAGTCCTAGTGGGAATGAGCCTCATGTGGTAGGTTTTAGTGCCCCCACTTTATAGCCAGAGTGCAGAGTCGACTGGCAGAGCCCCAGTCCTGGCCTGGGTCTGACCAGGAGCAACCTTGGTTTTCCTCACTCCCTGAGGGCCAGCGCGGGAAGGAACACCTGGCAGGTCCTGCTGATACATTATGTAGCATTTGACTGACAAAGAGAAATTTTTATTTTAATTTTGTTATTTTTCAAAATCGAAGTATAGTTACTATACAATGTTACCTCGGTTTCCAGTACACAACACAGTGAGTGGACGATTCCACACATGACCCTATACTCACCGCAGTAAGTTAGTCACCATCTGTCACTACACAACTTTATTATGTTATTGACTATATTCTCTATGTTGTACTTCTCGCCTCTGTGACTTATTCATTTTATAACCGGAAGTGTGTACCCCTTAATCCTTTGTTACCTTTGAAAATTGTTATAGGCATACTGTCTTAGAGAGCTCTGAAGTTTTTGGATTAATTATTTTTTAATTTGCATACAGTTGACACACAATGTTACGTTAGCTTCAGGTGTACGACATAGTGATTTGACAAGTGTCTACGTCACGCCACAAGCGTAGCTGCCATCTTTCACCACACAGTGCTATTACAATACCATTGACTACATTCCCTATGCTGTGCCCTTCATTCCCATGACTTGTTCATCCCCCAACCGAAAGCCTGTATCTCCCTCTCCCCTTCATCCATTTAGCCCAACCCCCACCCCCTTCCCTTCTGACAACCATCGGTTTGTTCTCTGGATTTATAGGTCTGATTCTGCTTTTCGTTTGTTTATTTATTGATTTTGTTTTTTAGATTCCACATATGAATGAAATCATATGGTATTTCTCTTTCTCTGACTTATTTCACTTGATATCAAACTCTCCATGTCCATCCATATTGTTACAAATGGCAAGGTCTCATTCTTTTTTATGCCTGAGTCATATGCCATTGTAAATATATACCCCTTCTTCTTTATCCATCCCGGTGTCAGGGGACGCTTCGGCTGCTTCTGTATCTTGGCTGTGGTAAACCAGGCGGCCATACACACTGAGGTGCGTATGTCTTTTCAAGTTAGTGTCTTCATTTTCTCTGTGTAAATACCCGCTAGTAGAATTAATGGGTTATATGGTGTTTCTATTTTTAATCTTTTAAAAGATTTTATTTATTTACTTATTTATCTATCTATTTATTATTTATTTATTTGAGAGAGCAAACAGAGGAGGGGGAGGGACCAGCAGACTCCACGCTGAGCGCAGAGTCTGACGCTGGGCTCATTTCCATGTCCATGACCCTGAGATCGTGACTTGAGCCAAAATCAAGAGTCGGAGGCTTAACTGACTGAGCCACCCAGGCGCCCCTCTATTTTTAATTTTTCCACAGTGGCTGTGCCCGTTTGCATTCCCACCAACAGTGCAGAAGGGTTCGTTTTTCTCCACCTCCTCGCCAAGACGTACTTCTCGTCTTTTTGAGTCGCGATATCCTCACAGGTATGAGGTGATGTCTCCTTGTGCTTCTGATTGGCATTTCCCTGATGATCGGTGTGGAAATTTTGAATTTTTAAATAAGATTTCAGGACACCAGAAACTTGAGAATAATTTCTGAATCATTGCAAAGAAACGTTTTCTTTGTCCTGCATCTTCTTCTGCGCCCTCTTTTACTGCAAGAGTCTCTAAGCATCACGCGCACCGCCCCCCCCCCCCCCCCCC
>NW_024424452.1:66476141-66549469 GCF_017311325.1 Ursus maritimus
CCCCCCCCCCCCCCCCCCCCCCGGGCTTGACTGGAGGCAGAAGGAGCGTGCAGGCGCTGCGGTTCTTTGAAAGGGAGAGGAACTTTGGCTTCGGCTGCATCCCGTAGAGCTTCCTGGGCAGCACTGTCCGAGGCGGAAATTTGCATGGGGAGTCCTATTGCAGCGTTCATGGAACACCACTTACCGGATGTGACGAGTGGATAAGCTGAATGGTGAATGGTGAGCCACTTGTCACAGGGGCCTCAGCCAACGCCGTGGAGAGCTCCAAGGCTAGGATGGAACTTCAGAGATGTCCCAAACTGTGGCCAGGGAGCTAGACTTCCATAGCCCCATCATAACCGCTTGTTGGGTGTGGGGTGCCCCAGGGAGGGTGTGTGGTCTTGACGGAGGCTACTCTTTTTAGTGGAAGGGCAGTCTTGTGGCAGGAACTGAACTATGATCTGTCGGAAGGCAATAGTTTCTGCTGGGGCACTAGAACTTCAGCCCTAAATGGGGATCCAGGAGGTGCAATCTGCCTCGACTGAGCTAAGATCCAGCCAGACTGGTTTCATTGTCATGTCTACTCTTCTTAATCTAGAAGAGTTTCTCAGCCTTTCTTTATCTTTCTTGACTTCCTCATTTTTAAAGAGTTCAGGCCAGTTATTTTGTAGAATTCACAAGCTTGTCTATCTTGCCTTAGGATTAGAGTTCAGGTTTTATGCTTTTGATTCGGCGTCTTTCCTCCCTTAACAGATTCTGCACCTCCCCACAGGTGAGGTTGTTACTTGGTCTCATTAGTCTCGTGGCCAGAAGGGGAGAAGAGGGTAGGCTCTGATGGCAAGAGGTGGCCTCCACATTTTCTCCTTGCAATCAAGCAAAGGCGGAACAACAACCCTTAACAGAGAGGAGTGGGCCACCTCTGCAGGCCCAGAGAATTCAGACGAGTCTTGAGTTTTCAAGGGCCTGAAGAGTAATTACCCTTTTTCCCTTATCCCAAATCTTAGGTTGCCACTGCTTTCCAACCATGGCCTTGACATTGGCACAGCAAAGTTTTGAGATTGGTCTCTGGGCCACTGCTACCCTTATATTTCAGAACTGAGCCTGAGTCTCACCTGTTTCTGCCCTCCTATCACAGCAAATCAGTCTCTCCATTTACTGCAAAGGGCGTCCTCTGCTTTCACAATTTGCCTCATTAATGATTAATCACCCTGAGATCACTGTCTTACTACAAAATAGAGGCGTACTCATCAAGAGCCATCCACTTTCTTTGCTTTATAATTACTTCTTCCTCTGACCTCCCAAAGGCCTGAGAGACGCCCCTGCCAGAGTATTCTATCTTACTCATATCCGATCTTTTTGTACAGTAAGGAAAGTCTTAACAATTGCTTCACTACAGAAAGCCAAGGGCTATCCTTTTTTTTTTTTTTTTAAGATTTTTTTCATTTATTTGACAGAGAGAGAGACTGCCAGCAAGAGGGAACACAGGCAGGGGGAGTGGGAGAGGAAGAAGCAGGCTCCCAGCGGAAGAGCCGGATGTGGGGCTCGATCCCAGGACTCTGGGATCACGCCCTGAGCCGAAGGCAGAGGCTTAACGACTGAGCCCCCCAGGCGCCCCCCCAAGGGCTATCCTTGCTCCACTTACCACCAGTGGGGAGGTCCTCACCCGTGGTCTGCCGTGGGTGATGGAGTTCAGGGTCAGCTTTCTTGAGCCAACTCTTTCAAATCAGGTTCACTGGGGAAAAAAACTCTGAGACAGAGAATTTTGTGGAGGTGACTTATTGGAGAATAGTCTCAGGAACTATCCCTGTAATGGAGCAAAGGGACCAGGATTCCGTAGAGGGAGAAACTGAACTTGGACGCAACAGTGCAGCCTCAGCCAGCTGATTCCACGGGGGCCATTGGAGCTGGGACAGCCCTTCAGAGTTGTCCAAACTGAAGCCAGGGGACTGGCCTTTGTGTCCTCCTGTTGACCGCTCCTTGGAGGTAGGCTGCCTGG
This sequence comes from Ursus maritimus, assembly GCF_017311325.1. Classification (NCBI taxonomy): domain Eukaryota; kingdom Metazoa; phylum Chordata; class Mammalia; order Carnivora; family Ursidae; genus Ursus; species Ursus maritimus. Next base: position 66,478,117 of record NW_024424452.1, read on the forward strand.
AAGTGGGAGCATAAAGCATGGAAGACAATTTCCTTTGGCCAAGGGCAATTCTTGGAGAGGGATTGAGCTGTGAATTTTCAGGAGGCAACCCACACTCAAAGCAGACATGGAAATGCTTCAATATTGAAGGAGAGAATGTGGGTAGGACACCACATTCTCCACCACAGGGATCATCACCCTTTCTGTGGCTAAAGAGCTCACCATCTGTCTGAAAGTCACCTTCAGACCAGAGAAGTAGAGGAAGCCAGCAAAGGGACCACAGGAATGGCTGGGAAACCTGCCATGTAGGGCTGGCTCTGTATTCAAAAGTGGGGAGGAAAGGGGATGTTTCAGGAAAGTAGGTGAGGAATGCTCAGCATAGTTGCTCTGTTCTCGAATGTAGTGAGGGTCACTCAAAGTCAGGGTTTCTTTTGTACCAACCTTCATGGGAGTCTCAGTGTACCGTGGCACCATGCCCCGTAATAACTGTGATAAAATTAATGAGATCAAATATTAACAGTAGTGTCCCCGGGTTGAAGGATTATTCTAATGTTCCTTGCCATATTTTTCTATGCCTTCTGAATTACAAGAAATGTATTATTTTAAGAGAATATTTAGATATTCTGTGCAGCTGAGGAAGGTCTCGGAGCTCTCTGATGTCACCAGGGGAGAAACTTGAGATTAAGCGGAGAGAGTAGTTAACAGTGATCCAGGGAGAGTCACTTAATGAATATGCTTCTAAATTTGAAGATAAGATTTGGGTATTATAAGAAAGGTGATGATTGCCTCTCTGGACAGTGGTCAGGATAACCTTGAAAATTTGGCCTTTTGAGCGAGTCAGTGATAATATGAATTGGTGGAATGAGAGTTTAGTAGCGTTATGACCAAATTTTACAGGACGGTCCCACTAATACTCTTCTAGACGGAAGCAGTGGTTCGATAGTCACAAAACCCAGGGAGCACATGGAGGACATTTGGAAGCTGAAGAGAATAGAGGACCGTATATTAGAGGTCACTGAGCTCGGCACGTGCTCGAAGACTCATATCTGTGGGCATCTTCATGCACAAGCAGTCCTTATTTGTAGAGGATCTTGTGATGACTTATAATCTATACAACCTTTTATACTGTGCAAATTACTCATCATATTTCAGGTTTGACTCTTTAGTTAAATGTTTATAAATTTACTTATTTTATATTTTTATATTTATATATATGGCATAAAGCTACCCAACTCTTTATTATATCCTTCCTTCTGCTGGTTTGGGATTTTGTTTGCTCTTTTTCTAGCTCCTTTAGGTGTAAGATTAGGTTGCGTATTTGAGATTTTTCTTGCTTCTCGAGGTAGACCTGTATTGCTATAAACTTTGCTCTTAGAACAGATTTTGCTGCATCCCAAAGATTTTGGAGCATTGGGTTTTCGTTTTTGTCTCCATGCATTTTTTGCTTTCTTCATGGATTTCTTGGTTGACCCATTCATTGTTTAGTAACATATTATTTAACCCCCATGTATTTGTGTTCTTTCAAGATTTCTTCTTGTGGTCAATTTCTAGTTTCGTAGCATCATGTTTGGAAAAGATGTATGATATGACTGTATTCTTTTTGAATTTGTTGAGACTTGTTTCATGGCCTAATATGTGATCTATTCTGGAGAATGTCCCAAGTGCACTTGAAAGGAATGTATATTCTGCTGCTTTAGGATGGAATATTCTGAATATATGTGTTAAGTCCATCTGGTCCGGTGTGTCATTCAAAGCCACTGTTTCCTTGTTGATTTTCTGTTCTGATGATCTGTCCATGAATGCATGTGTGGCGTTAAAGTCCCCTACGATTATTGTACTACTATCGATTCGTTTCTTTATATCTCTTATTAACTGTTTTGTGTATTTGGGTGCTGCTGTGTTGGTTGCATAAATATTTATAATTGTTATGTCTTCTGGTAGGATTTTCCCCTTAATGATTATATAGTGTCCTTCCTTGTCTCTTATGACAGTCTTTGTTTTAAAGTCTACTTTGCCCGATGTAAGTATCGCTACCCTTTTCTTTTCACTTCCATTTACCTGATGGAATGCTTTCCATCCCTTTACGTTCAGTATTTAGGTCTGAAATGAGTCTCTTGTAGGCAGCATATAGATGGGTCTTGTTTTTTTATCCACTCTGTCACCCTATGGCTTTTGATTGGACTGTTTAGTCCATTTACATTCGGAGTATTTATTGATAGGTATGTACCTGTTGCAATTTTGTTACTTGTTTTGTGGTTGTTTCTATAGATTTTCTCTGATCCTTTCTTGTCTTTCTCTTTTTCATGGTTTGCTGGCTTTCTTTAGTGATATACTTAGATTTCTTTCTCTTTATACTTTGCGTATCTGTTACTGGTTTCTGATTTGTGATTTCTATGAGGTTCGTATATAACGTCTCTGCGTATAGCTGTCTATATTAAGTTCATGATCACTTACGTTTGAACCATTCTGTACTCCTCTCCCCCTCCACATTTTATGTAGATAGTGTCATATTTTACATCCTTTTATTTTGTGAATCCCTTGGCTGATTTTTATAAATACATTTGTTTTTACTGCTTTTGTGCTTCCGACTTTTCTTACTCTTACTTATGGTCTTTCCTTTTCACTCAGAGAGTCCCCTTTAACATTTCTTGTAGGGCTGGCTTTGTGGTCATGAATTCCTTTAACTTTTGTTTGTCTGGGAAGCTCATCACCACTCCTTCTATTCTGAACAATAAACTTGCTGGATAGAATATTCTTGGCTGCAGGTTTTTTCCTCTTAACACATTTAATATAGCGTGCTACTTTTTTTGGCCTGCAAAGTTGAAAAATCCGCCGATAGCCTTATGGGTTTTCCCCTGTATGTAACCGTTCTCTCTAGCTGCTTTTAAAATTCTTTCTTTATCACTACTTTTTGCTATTTTAATTACTGCGTGTCTTGGCGTGGACCTACTTTTGTTGATTTTGTTGGGGCATCTCTGTGCCTCCTGGATCTGAACTTCTGTTTCCTTCCCCAGATTAGGGAAAACTTCAGCTCTTATTTCTTCAAGTAAATTCTCTGTCCCCTTTCTTTCTCCTCTTCTTCTGAAAAATCCCTGTCATGTGAATGTTATTACCCTGGATAGAGTTTCTGAGTTCCCTAAGTCTATTCTCATTTGGCATAATTACTTTTTCTCTCACTTGCTCAACTCGATTATTTTCCATTACTCTGCTGCTGATTTGTTCTTCTCCTACTAGTCTGCCATTTATTCCACCTAGTGTACTTTTAATTTCGATTATCGTGTGCTTCCTCTTTGGTTGTTCTTGTTGTTGTTTTTTAATTTCTTTGTTAAGGGTCTCACTGATGTTCTCCAGTCTTTTCTCAAATCCAGTATCTTGATGATCATTACTTTAAATTCTCTATCAGGCATGTTACTTATCTCAGTTTCGCTAAGGTCTCTTGCTGTGATTTTGTCCTATTCTTTCATTTGGGACATGTTTCTCTGTCTCCTCGTTTTGTCTAACTCTCTGTGTCTCTTTCTATGTGTGTGGAAAGTCAGCTCTTGAAAGTAGTGGGTGCAGTGAGCAGCTTTAACAAGGTGGAGCTGGTCCTTTGCCAGAGGGAACATGTCTCCGGTGCCGAGGCGGGGCCAGTTGGTACACCTGCAAAGTGTGCCCAGGTGGGGCACGCAGTTTTCACAAGGTGTGTGCATATCCGTGGGAGGTGACAGGTCACTGCCGCGGGCATCAAGGTCCTGCAAAGTGTGTGGGCAGGAGAAGCAGTGTTGAAAACGTTTGCATGGGTCTTCTGGGGGAGGGGAGCTGCCATGCACCTTGGCTAGAGGGAGTGGGGCACAGTGTAAGCAAACTCGGTAGTGAACACTGGCCCGCACTGGTTCCGGTAGGTAGAATTGCTCTGTGGTTAATAAATAACTCTTCCTCCCATATGCCCCCGGGGTTTTGCAACCGCAGCTTCTAAGCTGTATCTCTAGGGCCTGTCTGTCGTGCTGTCTCTTTAAGGGTAGGGACTGTTTCCTATCACCCTCCAGGTTCCCCCAGACCAGAGCCTGCTGATTTTTAAGGTTTGGGCTTTAAGTCCCTCTGATTGTAAGAACTCTAGAAGTCTGGCCCTGCCAGTTTTCAAAGCCACCTGCTCTGGGGATTTGTCTTCACCGTGTGGGCTCAGGGTACTACCGTCTGCTTCTCTCCCCTGTCTGAGCTCCCTCCCTCCTGCTGAGGACCACGTCTGTTTAGCTCCCTGCTGGGACTCTGCCCTTCCTACCCTCCTCTTCTCTACATTTAGTTGTGCAGTTCGTCCCACCAGTCTTCAGGCCACTTTCTGGGTTATTTACACTGATGTGATGGTTATCTGGTTGTGTCCGTGGGATACCACGAGGTGAGCTTAGGGTCCCCTACCCCACCATCTTCCCCGAAGTCAGCTATCTAACTCTAAATGTCAATCTGTTTTTATGTTCAGAATGACATCTATACTGATGTTCACCGATCGCGGACACCAATAATTTCTGATTTGTGAGATTTATGTTCATTTTTTAAATTTTTCCTTGTATTTTTTGTACTGTCAGGTATATTTCGGTGAATAACATAAGGACATTTTGTTTGCTTTTTCCTTCATGAAGAACAGGATTATTATTCTTAAAATGAAAAATTAATGTATTTTAATTAAAATGTAATTCAACCTAGGCTTCATTTTCAGACAGAGCTAGATTCAAATCCCAGATTTATTACAGCCTGGTTGTGTGACTACAAGCAAGTTCCCTTGCCTCTTTAGCCTTCATTTCAAATGGAGATATTTACCTTCAATGGCCATGATTGGGATTTGAGATGGTCTCAAGCAGCTAACACAGTGCCTGGCAATAGAAGGCGCTTACCCAACAAATGCGAGCCATGTATCATTCCTATTAGTGTAATCCCAGTGTGTTGCTTCTGTTCTTACCTTTAAATTTTCCCCACCTGTCTAATCTCAACAAAGTGCTGTGTCACCAAGAATTTGGTATTAAACAGCTGTTGTGTCTGTTCCATGTGAGTGAGGCTCCCAGTGGGACCCCCAGCCTAGCCCCTGGTCTCTCCTACGTACCACCTAAAATTTTATGGGCTAGTTGCAAACACTATTTCCCAGCTGCAAACACTTCCTAGTTGCAAACACTGTTTAACTGAGGGTGTTCCTGTATCCAGGCCAGCCGACTGCAGATGACACTGGTGTTTTATGTTGTTTTTGTTGGTTTGAATGCACACACTTGCCATTCTGTTCTTCTGAGGTTAGGACTTGCTGTTCCATATAGTGTTACCGTGGTGCTCCATGGATTGGTTTGAACTGTATTTGTAAACAATTAAAAGCTTCCTTTGGTGACTTTAGCAAGAGCTGGATGGAGACTAGTCTAGTCTCAGACCACGCAGAGTTGGGCTCATTTGTTCCCTGGGTGCCCTACTTCCTCAATTCGAGCTTGCTAAGGGCATTACTTGCCAATACAGCACCACCCAGGTCTTTAACCTTATGTTGTCCTTGGAATAATCTTTACAGAAAAAAAAAGTTCTAGTGCTTAAATTGTCTGGGTTATTTGCCCACATGGTTTTCTTTTCCATACTGATTTTTCACCCCTTCTTTCTTGTGCAGCTGGGCTTTCATGGAGACCAAAGCATCCCTGCTTTTTATAAGGCCGACACCTGAAAGGCATTAACTAGCAAAACTTTCAGTCCCACGGCGCATCACAATGCCCTTTGAGTGATGTAAAAGGATCAAGCCCTGGGCCTCTGCAGTGTGCTTCTGCAGTGTATCCAACAGCAGGAGGCCGCCCAAATAGCCGCTGTCCTCAGAAGACTGCGTTTCGGAACAAGGAGGCTCTACCCACTGCAGCCCAAGCAGGTAACATCAGTTTGGTCATGACCACCTCAACCTCTCTCTCCTCTCGCTTAGTGGTCGCGTTACTGAATAGCTGATTGAATTTTGAATGTTCTAGAGCCAAGAGCTCACAATTAAAGAAACTTTGTGGCAAATCATTTTGTAAAGCCAAGAATTCTTTTGGAAAATGAATATTCATACCTCTCAACTTTAAATTATTTGAGTAGATTTAGCTCAACATTTTTTTTCTTAGAAATGAGGTACACCAGGGCACCTGGGGCACTCAGTCGGTTAAGCACCTGCCTTTGGCCTGGGTCATGATCTCAGGGTCCTGGGTTCAAGCCCCATGTCGGGCTCCCTGCTCAGTGGAGAGCCTGCTTCTCCCTCTCCCTCTGCCTTTCCCCCACCACCGCCCGCTCCTGTTCTCTCTCTCTCTCAAATAAATAAATAAAATCTTTTTTAAAAAAAAGCAATGAGGCATACCACAGTAAGGCATTTGGCTCTCTGCAACACAAAAAGAGCAAAGATTGAAAACTGTTAAGTAATGACCAGTTTACTGAGTTGACTGACTGATTGATTGGATTGTTTCATTTATTCGTTCATTCCAAAGTATGGTAGTGCGCTTCCTTGGGGGGGAAGACTTTGCACGTGACTGAGGCAGGAGAAGGACAAGGAGTGTGAACGTCGTGGCTGCCAAAGCAATATGGCTCCAACATCAAGGAGCTTGTATTTCAGGTGCACAGGCCAGATCGTGTATGAAACTCACATCTTGTCCTTTGAAGAATCTCTAGAGTCTTATTGGAGGTCTGGCACAAAGTCTTTACTCATTAAATATTTTCTTAAACGATAGAATGAATAAATGAATTCAGAACCCAATAAACCAATGAGGACAAGCCTGAGAACTAAAATGCATTATAGGATTAATCAAGGGTCTGGGAGTCCAGAGGTGGGCAGTGGACCTTTTGGAACCCAGAACAGAGGGCTTGTAGGAAATGGCACAAGGGGGTGGATACCCCAGGGCTCAACTTCCCCCAATGCCTTGCCTACCTGTTTCACACCTCCAAGGCAAGGGGGCCCCCCAGGACTCTGGGGTTATAAAGTACATCTAGAAAACCAATTGTTGCTGCTTATATACCAGTTTAAATGCCACTCCTTATTTCTCGAATTTTCCCAAAATTACCAATAAATAACTGAATCTTGGGATTCCTGCCTAATAGTCTGCCTCTGCCCTTTCTTTGCACAGATTAATTAAGTGATAAAACTAGCTAGTTATTTAGTTGAGGTTCACAAGCTGACCAGCCTTACCAGGCAGTTACTACTGGTTTCATTCCCTATCGTACTGGGAGGACCTAACCTTTGACTTAACAAATATTATTTGTAGCTCTTTTCTACCATAAAAATTGATACCAATTTAATATTTTAAACCTCAGAAAGCCCATCTCATGAGGAAAGCTTATTACATGCTTCATATCAGGGAAAATGTTCAGGTTTTCTGAAGCAGATGTGACATCTGTTCTTGGAGCCTTTTCCTTTAAAATTCTGAAAGGGGGGTGGGGTGCAGGTGGGGACACAGCCGCTCAGCTACTTGAAAGGCAGCTTGTCAAGGATTCTGTTTTAGCAGCTACTGAGCTTTAAGTGTGTATCAACTCGTGCAACACTGTGATTAGTATCTGACTTCATCCCTTCCACCAGGTAAGGAACAGGAGAGCAGAACCAGCTGTCTCTTGCTACATGCTTTGTCCCTCGTGCCTGGCACAGAGCCAAGGAAAGGTGGTTGATCCGTCAATATCTGTTGAGTGAATCAATGACTCAGTGGCACTGTAGCAGAAGAAGGGCTTTGGAGTCAGACGGATTTGTGGGGCTCTGCTTGTTTACTGGCCGTGTAACCTTCAACATGAAATTTAACATCTGGATAGGTATTCAGGATAACATCAGGACTGATGTGATCATCGGTGAGGCCTGAGTGCAGTAGCGTACGTGCCAACCGTCGGGTGGATGACGAGAGTTCGTTCAGGACGAGGTCTTTCCCATCCCTGTCCAACAGAGCGTGGCTGCTCTTTTTCAAAATTGTTGTGGCTGTTTGAGTTCCCTTGCATTTCCAAATAAAGTTTAGAATAAACTGGTCTGTAGCTACAAAAACTGCTGCGGGGAAGTTCGACCAGAGAAACCCGATCAGTGTGGAGAGGTGGTCATCTTTGTTATGTCGAGTCTCCCAAACCACGAACATACTGTGGCTCTCAGATCCTCTTTGATTTCTTCCATCAACATTTTGTAGCCGTCAGCATCCAGCATCTGCACACGTCTTGTTAGATTTGTGCATAATATTTCTCTCTTTTTTTAGCTACTGTAAATAGTTGTGGGGGGTTTTAAATTTTATTTATTTATTTGAGAGAAAGAGAAAGAGAGCAGGGTAGTGGGGAGGAGCAGAAGGAAAGGGATAAGCAGACACTGTGCTATGTGTGGAGCCCAGTGTGGGGTTCAGTCTCACGACCCTGAGATCATGACATGAGCCTAAGCCAAGAGTCAGACATTCAACTGACTGAGCCACCCAGGTGCCCCAATAGTTGTGTTTTAAATTTTGGTTCCAATTTTTTGTTTAAAGTATAGAAATGTAGGGGACCTGGGTGGCTCCGTTAAGTGTCTGCCTTTGGCTCAGGTCATGATCCCAGAGTCCTGGGTTCAGGCCCCACATCGGGCTCCCTGCTCAGCGGGTAGCCTGCTTCTCCCTCTCCCCGCCCTCCTCCAACTCGTGCTCTCTCTCACTATCTCTCTCTCTCTCTCAAATAAATAAAATCTTTAGAAAAAATAAAGTATAGAAATGTAATTATATGTGTTGACCTTGTATCTATGATCTTGTTAAAAACAGTTATTAGTTTGAAGAGTTTATTTGTAGGCTCCTTGGGATTTTCTACATAGACAATTATATCATTTGTAAATAGGGACAGTTTTCTTCCTTTCCATCTATATGCCTTATATTTCCTGCCCTGGCCTTATTGAACTGTGCAGGAATGGTGAGAGAGACATCCCTGCTTTGTTCCTGATGTTAGGAAGAAATCCGTCTTTCACTGTTAAGTATAATGTTAGCTGTAAATTTCTATGGATGTTCCTTATCAGGTTGAAAAAGTTCCCTCATGGTTGACTAAGGTATTTTGCAATAAAGGGACAGGTTTTTATCAGGTTTTTGACTGTTATTCTACTTTACAGAATTCTGATATGATCCATAATATAGTCTATAATTCCCAAAAGTCGCTGGGAAAGTTGACAAGATAAATCTTGTATCTTTGCTCCTGGAGTCAGTATCTTGAATATTAAGGCCGAGCAAGTTTTTTGCCATGTACGTCTCTTACTCATTTTCCTTAGTCCAATTGCTTCTTTTCTATTGGACTTTTGGGTAAGATCAGGGGCGTTTACCTTAGTTCACCTTCTGAACTTCAGCAAAATAAAAAGTTCTATTATTAAACTTTAATTTCTGTGTCCTGGGAGTCTAGCCATAGTGGTTTACGAGCCAGTGTTAATTAATTGGAAGTGGTTAAAATTCTTCTAAATAGGAGCTATGAAGATGCCCAAATCTGATCTCATTCTTAAGAATGTATCTTAAGAAAAAAATTCCATAGAATCAAAATATAGTTATTTCAGCATGACCAAAATGCCCAACATAAGTTATGGCATTTCAGTTGCTCAACAAACATTTATGAAATGTCCACCATATGCCAGTCAATTGTCTTTGGCCCTAGGAATACAGCAGTGAGCACAAAAGACACTTCCCTGCCCTCTTGGGGATTACTCTCCAACAGGGAAACAGACATAAATAAGATACATAAGTAAGTGAGCAGTTTGAAGAAAAATAGAGCATAGAGCATGGGTAAGAAGTCCGGACGTGGGAGTGGAACGGGGTACTATTTTAAAAAAAGTAAGGGGTGGACCTCACCAAACAATATAAAGGAACGTTAAATATTAGAATTAAGAATGCTCTGTATTAACGTGGAAGTTTTCATATTTTATCAAATGTAAAAAAAGGATATAAAATAGGATGTCTGCTGTGGTTCAAGTATTTAAGTATATACATATATATAAAATATAAAAAATGAAAACAGTTGTTTGTGGATAGTTTTAATATTATTTTACAGCATTATTTACTCTGAGCATAATCATGTTTTCCGTTTAAAACAAAAAAAACATTTGGGTGCCTGGGTGGCTCAGTTGGTTAAGCATCTGACTCTTGGTTTCAGCTCCGGTTGTGATCTCAGGGTCAGGACCCTGAGCCTTGAGTCAGGCTTCACGCTCAGCAGGGAGTCTAGAATTCAGGGAGAGTCTCTCCCTGCCCCTTCCCCTCTCTCTAAAACATGAATCTCAAGAAAGAAAGAAGAAAGAAAGAAAGAAAGAAAGAAAGAAAGAAAGAAAGAAAGAAAGAAAGAAAAGTATTTAAGGTTCCCTAAGGATAATTTGAAATCAAATGAAATGTACGATGAGGATATGGATAGAACTCGCATTTGCTCTGGAAGAATTTTATTTGGGGCACAGCTGAGGAAGAATCTCTTACTAAGGCGACTCATTAAAATCACATATTTTAAAGGAGATGGAAGTTACGTTGTTCAGGGTGCCGGAACAGTGGTTGTGCAGTGTTGGCTGTGAGCATGGAAACGATGGCAAGTTTAACATGTGTTCATAATTATCTCATTCAGATCTGGCATGTGAACCTATTTTTTAAGATTGACTAAAATAAAATGTACTGACATATCTTACTGCAACTACATTTTCTTCTGTGTTCAAGAGATGACAACTAATCACACAAGATGTGAGTTGGTGTCTATGCGGTAGCTCGATTCCCTAAAGACGGGAGCGACAGGTTGCAACCACTGCCAGACAACGTCTTCGGATGACTCTGGGAGCTTACGCTTCGGCTCCATGTGGGCTGTGGTGTGTTCCTCTGAAAGTGTTTTGTGGCATGGCCAAAGCATGGCAGCCCAGGACTGGCTTATCCCCTCTGGTGTTGGTTCAGAATTTCTAGGCACTGAGCAGTCACTCTACCGTCAAAGGCAGACGTGGTGGTGTCTTCGTGAAGCGCAAATGTCCTGATTATCTTGCATTCTTCTCTCCAGCATGTCACTTCTCCTGAAGGAAAATCCCAGCAGTCACAAAGCTTTCCACGTTTAAGTGGGAGCTGAATGGTATTTACTCAGATTTTCTCTTTCATTCTTTTATTTTTTTTTTAATAATCACACTAGTGCTAAAAGAAAGAACATTATATAACGAACAGGCTCCATCGGATAGCCAAATAGTCTATTGTAATGTAATCTTGCTTGAAAATGTTCGAGTTGCTTGACAAACACACTCACGTGAAATAACGCAGCTAGCCGGCCTGTGGCCGATGCGTTGACTCGTGTTGCCTGGAGAAGGCGGAGGGAGGCCCCACACATTGTTTTCTCTCCCAGGGAAACCCGTCTCCCTCCTGGTTACTGCCTCCTGGGGGCTGTCCCAGTTTTGTTTCGGCTGGCGGTCGCGGTGCTCCACGGTTGTGTCAATACAGCCCAGAATGCTGTCAAGATAACTGTCTCTGGAGCCAACTGGGTTCCCATCCTGGTTCCTTGGTGACCTTGTACAAGTTACTCTACGTCTCAGTCCTTCAGGTTTCTGGTCAGTAAGAAAGCAGAACTACTTCACAGGGTTTCTGGAAGGTGAGTTAATTCATGTCGCCTGACACCTAATACATGCCCATACACAGAAACTCATATTCCTCTTTCCTCAAAGGTGCTGTTTGGGTTACAGAACTCACACACGCATTATTGCATTATTGCTCACTTGCCCCTCCAGAGAGGTATTGTGATCACCAATATACAGAGCGGGGGTGGGGGTGGGGCTTTGTCTGTTGGGGCTGCCGTAACAAATGACCATAGAGTGGGTGGTTTCTAAACATCAGAGATCTGTTTCTCCCAGGTCAGGTTCTGGTGAGAGCTCTCTGCTGGGCTGCAGGCTGCCGACTTCCTGTTGCGTCCCCACGTGACAGGAAGAAGGCCCCGAGCTCTCTAGGGTCTCTTTCATAAGAGCACTAACTCCATTCATGGGGGCTCCAACCCCACTACTTCCCAAAGGCTCAGGCTTCAAGTACCACTGCTTTGGGTTCAGGGTGTAACGTGTGACTGTTAGGGCCTCAGGGGGACAATATGGGTCTCCTTCTGATGTTCTCCTGCTACACTGTTCCTCACCATGTTTATGCAGAGGCCCAGCTGTCTCTATATACACATAATATAAACACAGAGTACAAAATTTATAAGGTGCACAGAAGGTAAACCGTAAAACAGTAAGGCTTTGTCCCACCTCTGTCCCCCAGGCACTCAGTTTCTATCCCCAGTGTTGACTTTTTCTCAAGTGAATATTTGGCTGGAGTAGTCTTCTCTGGCAAGTCGTCTTCTCCAGAAGGTGATTCGATGCAATATGAATTTTAGACTAGAAACAATATGTATCGTATGTTCATGTCTGGGAAACAGAAAAAGTTTGATGTAGATGATGAGGCACTTACAAAATCATTGGAGGGACAATGAGAAGCAGACTCTGGTGGAGGGCCTCCAGGAAGCTTCTAGAACACCCCCACAAAATTGACCCATAGTGGGAGCAGCTACCTGGGCCCTACTCCGGAAGCTGCTTCCAGAACCTCCTCCCAAAGCAGCCACCACTGCCACTGCAGCTCCCACTCCACACTCCCAAAGATGGCGTTTGAACGCGGGTACACAGGGTTCAGCCACCGCCTTCGACGCACTTGCTTCTTGACACCCAGCACAAGCGACTGGCCCCTGCGGTTGTGCTGTAGAAACTCACCATACCACAGCTTCCCAGCCTTGCCCGCCAGTAGAAAAGGTCCAAGCAGCAGGCAGTGACCTCAGTCTTGTTTCTGCCTTCTGAGTCTCAATCCAGTCCGTGGTGTTGGAGGAGTCGAATTCCTAGCCAGAGCTCTAGGTGCCGGGGAGTCTGAGGCTGGAACGCAAAGCCTGCAAGCTTGTGCAGTAGGAAGGCACCCTAATCAGGGTGAGAACCTGCACAGTAGTTTCTATTTTTGTTTTTATTTTTTAAAGATTTATTTACTTAGTTTAGAGAGAGAGCACAAGCAAGGGAAGGGGCAGGGGGAGAGAGAGATAAGCAGACTCCCCGCTGAGCTAGGAGTCTGATGTGGGGCTTGATCTCACAACCCTGAGATCATGACCTGAGCCAAACCCAAGTGTCCCACACCTCACTGACTGAGCCCCCCAGGCACCCCGGTAGTTTCTACTTAAGAAAAAGCATATCTGTATGTTTTGGCTTATGCTTTCCACTTATTTATCCCCTTTTACTAGTTTATTTCCTTCCCTAAGTGGTCTAGCAAAAGCCATGGCTAGTCTGTGTACTCTCCAGTTTTCTTACTGTTACTTTTTTCAAGACAGACTCGGCGGCACTAGACTGCTCCTGCGCGGGAACGGACTATGTGTAGACCGTACACACAGAATATGCCATATACTGTGCAGTGTGTATGCATTTGCAATATCAGCCTTCACTCTGTAATATTTTTTAGACTCCCATCCACCATGGCTGCCATCTGGCTTCGAGAATTTGTTGACCGCCGCCCAATGATCCCGTCCAGGTAATGTCCTTACAGACGCAGATGCCATCCAGAGCTGCGGTGGGGCAGACGGACATCTGGGGGGCAGACTTGCTCACCTGCTGCTCTCTGATTGAAAGACAACTCCTCCCAGAGGTTCCAGTGACATTTTTGGGGGGTTTGGGGAAAGTTGTAAAAAAAAAAAATCCTACACTCATGGCAAAATCCAAGCCAACAGGCAACTCCAAACTCCCCAAAGATTGAAAGGATATTGGTTTTTGCTTGGGAAGGGCTTTAGCAAGAAGTATGAGGAGCCTCAGCCCACATTTTAGTGGGGGTCCCTTTACTCTGCTTGGCATCAAACAGACCACGTCGTGCTTCTGCCATATGGGAGGTCGTCGCACAGGCTGAAGCTAAGTAGGATTTTTACTCTTTCTCCAAATTCATAGATGGCCCAAGACTAAGAAGTCCTCGATGTGTTATTGTGCTAAATTCATCTTGCTGAGAGATACTGGGTAATAATCTATAGACCCTAACCTCGCCTTCCCTTCACCGCTAGCCGTGGGGTCTGTGGAGGTTTAGTAGCTATGAAAGTCGGGCAGGAACCCTCACACAGCAAGTGACTTTGGGGTCAACCTCTTTGGCTTCATGGTTTCGAGCAAGGCTCATGTTTATTTTAGTATCTAGTTATTTTTAACAATGTTTAGTCAACAAAGGTAAGTCCTTCTGCTTCCAAAATTACTGAAGGAGGGGCGGCAAAAGGATGCTATGTTCTTTGAGCCCTCTTTCAGAGAAAGTCCTCTTTCAGAGTCTACCCTTCCCTCTGGGAAACCCACGTGAGGAGGAACTGGATGGCAACGGGGATGAGTTCCCGTATTTCCTGATTTCTGCCTCCTCACAAGCCCTTGGTCTTTCTGAGTGTGTTTGAGATCCGTTTTGTCCACTGTCGGGTTATTTAACCGTGGGTCATCTCCTGGGAAAAATGGAAACAAAGCTCCCTCAGCTGCTGCTGCCTGGGGTTCTGTGGAACCAAGTCAGGGTCACGGGTTTGGCCTAAGCCAGCCTGTGGGGAGCCTGAGGGTTTGGGAGGAACGCAGGGCAGCAGGCATGGGGTCTATGACGTCCTAAGACGGGCTGGATTCTGTTTTCTGTGCTCATCCATCAGAGCCCCACGAGGAGGCAGGTCCCTGAACCAGGCTGGGGCCCCAGCCTCCTGACCGTACTCACTGTGGAGCTGGTCCTTGTCTACTTGACGCCTTTCCTGTCTCTGCAACAGTAGGGGTCCAACCCCTCAGGGGGTTCCTCAGTGGTACCTCTGGGATGTGTCCCCCACGGGAACGCTGCCTCTCCCCACTCACCTACAGCAACTGCCTCCTCCTGTTCCCCTCCCGCCCGTTCTCCAGAGCGCGCTCCATAAAACGGAAGTTGGATCAAAGCCCTCCATTGCATAAAACAATGCAATCACTGTCTGTTCACAAAATCTAAACTCTGCCGGGGCCTATACGGCCCTCCGTGAACTGGCCCTGCCCCTACGTCGGCCTCCTCCCTCCCACTGTCTTTCTTTTGTTCCTTCAACAGGCCAACCTCACTCACATCCCAGTGCATTTTCGCTTGTTTCGTCTTCACAACGTCTGTGAGGTATAGAGGGGAAACTGAGGCACAGAGTAGTTAAGTGACTGTCCCACAATCCCACAGCTAGTGAGGAATTGGCAGAGGTAGGATTTGAACCCAACATCTGAGCTCTTGATCCCTGCGCTTGGCTGCATGTCCAGGAGGCCCCTGGGGCTGGCTCATTTGCCTCCCTCCGCCCACCACCGTCACCTCAGGGGAGCCAACTGCCACAAGTGGTAGTTTCTCCGTGCACATTTGTTGGAAAAAAGCGAACGTGAATGAATCAGTGAGTGTCCTGTCACAGATTTGTGGCTTGGCCTCCTGCTGACCGGCAGTCTCTGTGGAAGGCCTAACCTCCTCCCTCCACTCAGACAGCATTCGGTCCCTCCTTTGTGCCCAGACCTTGGGGCCTTGTAAGGGAAAATGGAATCACACACTGGCAAGGGCCCCTGAAAAAATTAAATATTCAAGGGTTCACCAGCAGTAGTGATCACACAGCTCCCCTAAGAATTGTATCAGATGCAAATGTGACCTGCTGTCACCCCCGAGCGACAGGCCTGTCACTCAGACAGGGCTGAGGGCTGGGTCGGTTTGCAGAGCACAGGATGCTCCCGAAAAGATTGCTTCGTGTGGGGGGAGCGCAGTGTGGTGTGGAAGAGAAAAGACGGGGAATTTCTGTCACACTTAAGATGGATTTTTAAAACACCGCCTGAGGTGGTCTCCGGGAGACCCAGAGGCAGCTGTGGGGGGCAGCTCCTCCTGCCCAGAGCCATGGTAACACCCACCACGGATCACCGAGCACATTCCCAACGTCTGGTTGACTCATAGAGTCATTCCGGGGGGTGACGGTGTGCCCCCACTTTACTGACAGAGAACCTGAGGCTTCCCTCTTCCTTGAGGGGATGACGAGTGTGGGAGACGGCAGAGCGGGCATGGCGGTGTCCCGTCCTCTGTGCTGACTAGCTCCTGTCCTCTCTAAGTGACTCACTCCCCCAAGCCTGCCCCTGACCGCCCAGCGCGTACTCACTGTGCATGAGGAGTTAGTGCCTGGTGTGGTTTTCCAACCGGATCGTAAACTCTCGGGTAGAAGACAATATTTACCATCACTGTGTCCCTAGCACCTGGCCCACAGCAGCCACCATAGCGTCTTCAATGGGGACCTGTCTCACTGAATGGAAGGCCAAGTCCAGCCAACATGGCCGTGCTCTTCCTTCTCCTCATCCTCTGGCGCACAGCATCTACTTCCTATTTGCCCCTGAGAGAATCCCAGAGTTCCTATAAAAATAGCACTGAACTCTTCTGGAAAAAAAAAAAAAAAAGCCATCCCGCATACATAGTCATGACCCCGGATGTACCATGGCGTTCAGAGAATGGGGGTTTGATCCGTGGCTCCGGCATTATTTACCAGCCAGGTGATGTTTGCAGAGCCCACTTGACTTCTCTGACCCTCGGTCTCCTGTTCTGTGATGGGGTGTTCATAATATTCGCCTGGCAAGATGACTGGGAATTAGATGAGCTCACCTTCCTAAAGCCTGAGGCCCAACATAGACATTAACAGAGGACTTCGGGCCACCTCAGGCCGCGGGGCCAGGCTCTTGAGGGACCAAAGCTACTGGCCTCCCCTGTGTATCCTGAGTTCTGTCCGTGGCTAAGCCCGGATTTCTGCTCCAGTGACGTGCGCTGTCCCAGGGGAGAGGATTGCTCTTGTCTGGACAGAACACATCACCTCAAAGAGCCAAGCTGTCAGCGACTGGTAAACAATGTGGGGGGGGATCACATGAAGCAGGACTCCTGTTCCCACCCGAGAAGGAAAGACCTTCCTACAGCAGAGTCCGGAATCGTGAGAGCCAAGTTAACGGATGGGTCTGAGCAGAGCCCCGAAAGCTTCTCAGTCAGGTCTGCACCCAAGGCCCTCAGGAGAGGCCTCTGGGAGCACTGGCTGACAGGCCAGCTTGGGCATTGCCCCTCATTAACCTCCTGACTGGGAGCTTTCTCCTGTTCGAGCTGAAGCTGGGCCACGTGGGGAGCTTGGGAAGTCTGCCCGAAGAGATGTGCCATTCTTTCCCCAAACCTTTCCGCTTCTCCACGCGGCCCTCCTTCCCTCTCGCACCTTCCCTTCCTCTCCCGGCTTCTGGGCCAAAACCTACCAAGAGAGACTCCCCAGGGACGGTGAGCAGGGCGAGTTAGCCGGTGCTGGCGAAGAAGGGCTTCTCCACTCTCAAAACAACTTTTACAAAGTACGGGTAAGGACCAGTGCGTAGGTTACTCACCTGTATCGGGCAGGCATTGGCTATATGCATGCCAGGGAAGAATCCATGGTCAAGACTCAGCCTCCTGAAAACAGCACACAGCTGTGAGAAACCAGTGTGGCTCTGGAACCCCAGTGGGTTCTTAGTAAAGCATAACATGGCCCTAGGGTAGTGTCTCCAAGGTAGCGCTTCAGAAACGGGATGGGTGCCCCAGAAAGTCCCACTCCCAGGCACTCAGAAATGTCATTTTTTCCCTATTATTGTGCCAGTTCCTCTCTCTCCGTATGACTTAATCTGTTGTTATGTGTACTCTTCGGGGCTCAGTCACATTATCCCAGCCACGGGGCAGGCCCAGACAGTCTGTGGCTTTCTGAAAATCAGAGCTCCCCGAGGTCCTGTTTGCCTAGACAGACAGACCCACCCTGTTCACAGCGCTTGCTTTTCATAAACTCGTTAGACAGCAAGGTTCCCACTGCCCCCCCCCCCAACACTCCACTCTGATCCCAACTCTGGCCACGTCTCGGCTTCTAAAATTCCCCTCTCCTAGGATCTCTTCCCGTCTTATTTGCCTGCCCCAATCCTAGGCACCCCTCCCTCGTCTGCGCCCCCACTGATGCTGATTCAGATCACGATTTCAGCGCATAAAGAGCATTGTAGGGACGAGCCGTGATTCCTAGTCAGCCCTGTATCTGGAGAACCCAGTGTGTGCATTCAGTAAACGCTGGTTGGACTGCAGCCAGCGGTCAAGCTTCTGCTCATCGCCCAACACAGATCTGGCCGCTGCTTCCTGCAAAGCTACGTACCCTTTCTACCAACTCTTCGCTTGGACCTCTGATGGCACCCACTGAGTGCTCAGACTCTATGAAAGGTCCCCAAAGACCTACATATCACAAACTCTCTAAAGTCATCCTCCCCACAGTGATCGCCTGTGTCCTCTCTGTCTCCTGAGGAATGGCAGCCTTCTTCCTTCTGTCGGAAGCCCAAGGGCGAGCCTGTCCTTGTCTTGGACACCTCCCTCTCAGCCTCAGCCTTTTCTCCCACAGTGTCCTTGGTCCTGTCCAGCCACCTTCCCACCACACAGCTCAGGGCTTCTCCGTGTCCCACGTAAATGACTACAATGGCCTCCTAGCCCTTCTCTGTACTTCTTGTCAGATTGTCCTCCACTTTGTTGTCCACACTGCCCCTGGTGAAGATCCTTCTAGAATAAAAATTGCCCTAAGTCATGAACCTTCTTAAAAATGCTACCAAGATTCCCTGTCCCCTGCATGAGTGGTTCTCAACCTTTCAAGACACAACGCTCCCTTTATTTATAACAAATATTTTGTAATGTTCCTGCCGCTCTTCGGAAATAAAATCTGCAAATAACACAATCCAGCTACACACTATTCTAAAATAGCCGCAGAGCGCACTGGCTGTAATCTGCGAGGAAAATCGATTATAAAATGAGATGTCTTTCAAAAGGCAAGGTCTGGGCCCCACCGCACCCTCACTGCGCCTCGCCTCACCTCCCCCCAGCTCTGGGGTTCAGCGCCCTGAAACATTTCCTATCAGCTCTGGGGTTCAGCGCCCTGAAACACTTCCTATCCGCTTTGTGCCTCAAAACTCCCTCAAAACCCAGCCCTCCCCAGCGGGGCTGCGCTTCCTCCTCCAGCCCACGAGCGCCCTGTGCTTCAGCCATCCTGGTGCCTATTCGTTTCCCGCCCCACATGCTTCATCATCACAGTTTAAAATACAAAAACAGGGGCGCCTGGGTGGCACAGCGGTTAAGCATCTGCCTTCGGCTCAGGGCGTGATCCTGGCGTTATGGAATCGAGCCCCACGTCAGGCTCCTCCGCTATGAGCCTGCTTCTTCCTCTCCCACTCCCCCTGCTTGTGTTCCCTCTCTCGCTGGCTGTCTCTATCTCTGTCGAATGAATAAATAAAATCTTAAAAAAAAAAACAATAAAATACAAAAACAAAAACATCGTGAAAGTTTGTAAACCCCCCCAAGGTGGAAGAAGCAGTATGAGGAACGCCCACTTATCCATTCTCACATTAGGGCCATTATCAGCATTTGCCCCCGGGCTTTTATGTATCTTCTTATTTCTTTTTCTGGTGTTTTGAACTTAATACCTGACACGTCAAATATTTCCTTATGAATCTTGAGAACCAAATCCTGAAAAATGGGTACCAGAAGATGCTCTTGTCAAGAAATTCCATGGGTTTCAAGAACTCCTTGCCAGGAACCAGGGGCAGAGGGCATGGATTTTTTATTAGACCACAGCTTGCATTCTTCTGTAAAGAACTCATTGTAGTAATTGCTTTTTTTTTCATCCTCTTACTTTCTCCACTAGTATATTCATCACGCATCAAGGAAAGGACGTCCAAGGATATTACCCTGGGCAGCTGGCAAGGGTCCACTTTGATTCTACTGCAAAGAGACCTTCCAGGTGAGACACCTTCCCAAATCTTAGTGTTCAAAAATTTCACTAAAGTGAGAAGGATAAGTGAAAAAAAAAAAATGGGAGTCACAATTTGTAGTCATAATAGTAATAACAATAAATAATAATAATAATAATTGTTATTTAATGGATTCAATAAGTTTGGAAGGAAATACACCAAACTTAATGGCTTTTTCTGAAGGGTAAGATGGTGGTATTTGTATTTTATTTTTTATCTTTTTCTCCATTTTCCAGATTTTCTCTAATGAACATATGTTACTTTTATAATCAACAATAAATAAATACAGAATGTTATGAGATCATCAAAAAAATTTAAGAAAGACCAGGAATTCAGAGTTTCAACTTAGGCTAGAAACCGCAGTAATTAGAAGCCACAATGTGAGTAACTTTTGAAATGGTTCATCTTGGGCAATTTTAAATCCTTCTCTGGGAATCATTTGCCTTATCTGTTAAGTAAAATAATCGATGTAAAATTCCAGAACATAGCAAGCACTCAAAATACAATTGCTATTATTTTGACTTCACCGTCTCATATATTTTACAAATTTCTTCTGTTAATCACCTTTGATAGAGTCAATTCTTGATTATCCTCCATGCACAGAAAAGGGAGCCATGGGACCTACAAAGCAGCACAGAGTCTTAATTTAACAGAAGATGAAACTAGAAGTAGCGTTAGAGATCATTCCGATCCTGTTAAGTGAGAAAGACACACCCCAGGGAAGTGACAGGTCTTGCCCGAGGTACAGTTGGTTGGCGTGAAGGCTGGTACTTGGAACTCTGCGTGTTTTCTGATTCTCAGTTCCAGGCTCTTTGTTCTAACTCAGATACGCAGTATGTTAAGCTCTTGTCGGGGCTAGCCCCACGCCAGGCACTCTTCCCATGTGCTCCGTGCACTCTGACGACACCCCCGACTCCAACACCCCCTACCCGAGTGTCGGTCCTCCTCCCCACAGGATGGCTCAGGCAAAGGGAGCCTTGACTCTACTTCTCCTTGACTCTGACAAGACTAGTGCCTGCCCAACATCAGCCTGAAGGGGGAAACTTAGTGCAGACGCCAGTCAGTGACTTTAGCAAGCTTCTAGTTAAAAATAAGAAGGAAAAGACAAGGTCCTGAGCACTACCCCCCACCCAAACAGGAAATAATGCCGTTCTTAGGACAAGTCCTAACTTGGGACAAGTTTTTGTAGCTGTAGGAGAACTCGACAGGTGTCTCGTGGCCTGCCTTCCCCGGATATATTCCTCTACCAACTTAATGGGTCCAGTATTAGAATCCGACCCTTTGAATGAAAGTCTTATCTTCAGGACACTGATGTATGACTTGAAAATGGAGACTATTTTGGTTCCACGGAAGCACCCAGGGCCAAAGCAGAGCGGGCTGCCAGTCCAGCAGGGGTAGATCTAGGGCCTGTCACCGGGATGTGGCTCAGAAGCCACAGCTGTCGGTGGTACAGAAGTGACCCGACGCCAGGAAAGGTTACACAGAACCCAGCTGCACCAAGGACTGACTTGTTCATCAGGCAGGGGCTGTTCGGTTGACAGTGGGGGACACGCTTTTCTAGGGAGAGGAGTGCTCCTGCCCACCATTTAAGGTGCCCACTTTACAAGACCAAATGCCTATTAAAAAAATTCAAATTGATTTTTGATAGTTTTGCACGTGGCTGTCCCAGTTTCCCAACACTACTTATTGAAGAAACGATCCTTTACCCATTGTATATTTTGGGTTCCTTTGTCATGAATTAATTGACCACATAGACACGGGTTTATTTCTGTGTTCACCATACTGTTTTGTTGATCTCTGTGTCTGTTTTTATGCCAATATCATACTGTTTTGATTACTGTAGTTTATAATATGAAATCAGGAAGCATGATGTCTCCACTTTGTTCTTCTTTCTCAAGATTGCTTTAGCTATTAGAGGTCTTTTGTGAGTCCATACACATTTAAGATTCTCTGTTCTAGTTCTACGAAAAGTGTCTGGAATTTTGATAGGGATTGCTTTGAAAATGTAGGTTGCTTTGGTAAGTATGACCATTTTAGCAATATTAATTCTTCTGATTCATGAGCACAGAATGTCTTCCCATTTATTTGTGTTTTCTCCCATTTCTTTTATCAATGT
This sequence comes from Ursus maritimus, assembly GCF_017311325.1. Taxonomy (NCBI): domain Eukaryota; kingdom Metazoa; phylum Chordata; class Mammalia; order Carnivora; family Ursidae; genus Ursus; species Ursus maritimus. The sequence continues at coordinate 66,499,911 of NW_024424452.1, forward strand.
CTTATAGTTTTCAGAGTACAGGTCTTTCACCTCCTTGGTTAAATTTAGTCCTAAGTATTTTATTGTTTTGATGCAATTGTAAATGGGATTGTTGCCTTAATTTCTCTGTCTGATAGTTCCTTGTTAGTGCATAGAAATGCAATAAATTTTTGTATATTGATTTTGTGACTTTACTGAATTCTTTTATTAGTTCTGACAGTTTTTTTGTGGAGTCTGTAGGGCTTTCCATACAGATCATGTTATTTGCAAATAGAGACAGTTTTACTTCTTATTTTCTTATTTGGATACCTTTTATTTCTTTTCCTTGCCTAATTGCTCCGGATGAAACTTCCAATACTAGGTTGAATAAAAGTGGCGAGAGTGAGCATCCTTGTCTTATTCCTGATCTTAGAGGAAAAGCTTACAGCTTTCTACCCCTGAGTATGATATTAGCTGTGAGCTTCTCATATATGGCCTTTATTATGCTGAGATATGTTCCTTTTATACCCACATTGTTGACAATTCTTTATCATGAATGTATGTTGAAGTTCGTCAAATGCTTTTCTGCATCTATTGAGATGATCGTACGGTTTTCATCCTTCAATTTGTTAATGTGGTGTATTTTGCGGATTGATTTGCAGATGTTGAACCATGCTTTCAGCCCTGGAATAAATCCCACTTGATCATGGTGTGGGATCGTTTTAATGTATTGTTGAATTCAATTTGTTAATATTTCGTTGATTGAAACTTTGGTCTAACAGTTTTCTTTGGATGATTCACATCCCATACAATTCATCCATTTAAATTGTTAAATTCGACTGAAACCATTGTGTAAACCTAATTCTGTATTGCAGACTTTTTTCCATCTCAGAATTTATAATTCCACAGCATCCCTTTCAGTGGGGGCATGGCATTCCTGTATATGTCCATATCATTTTCTAAATAATCCCCCCTTTTTTACACATGAAGATTGTATCCACTCTTTTATTATCATAAAATACTTTGGTGAACGTTCTAGTAGCTAAGTCTTTGTTGACATCCCTAATCTCTGGAGTTGGGGTGACAAGGTATGTGCACTTTTTCAAGATATCGACACTCATCACCAGAGTATTCTCCAACAAGTTGCACCAGTGAATGTGTAATCCCTCAAGAGCATAAAGATATTTCCCCGTTACCGTTGGATTCTTCTTTACTTTTACCTTCAGAGGGTAGTTATCCAAGTGGAGGTACAGGAAAGTCGTAACTGAATTCAGGTTCATCCAATAACAGTTTGCACTGTAAGGGTGAATCTGGTCAAAAGAAAGTATCGATTCCTCGAGGGAACCAAACATCCATAGAAAAATTACAGTGGGAAAGGGCACTGGGGAGATCTGGAGGACAGGAAGTAGCCGTGCATGAGCAGACCCAGTGGAAGTTTTGAAACAGGTCACCGTCTGTAACCTGTGATTGGGGAGGAGGAGGGATGCTGAAGTCGGGGAGCAGGGCATAGTGTTCCCTGAGCCACCCACTGAAAACGACCCTGGAGCTGCGGAGTCTTGCCAGTAGTATCTTGGTAGCCTCCTGGCCACTTCCAGAGAATGGATCTCAGCTGATGAGATCACGGAATGTTTTTCTTCTACTGGGTGTTCAGCAAGTTCTTTCTATTTTCATTTAGACCTCTCATCGACTTGGCAATTCCACCCAAGACAAAGAGTCGGTATAAGCCTCAACTAGACCAACAAACTCTCATTCGATATATTTGTTTCCGAAGACACTCAAAGCCCAGTGAACCATGGTATAAAGAAACCACCTACCAAAGAGACTATTCTCTGCCATTTTACAAGATAGGTAAGTCAGGTCAACCGCTCTCACTCTCTGACATCAACCTTGCCTCAGAAAAGCCTCTCTCCTGGGCTCGCTGCCATCAGGGACCAGTCAAGTTGGGGGAGGGTGTTTGTGTGTGTCTAGCACAGGAGGAAGAATTTAGAGACTGGCCTAAGGGCTGCTTCCCCGTTTCCTCTTTTTTTCTCGCTCCCTATAGAATTCAAGGATAACAATGCACAAATGTCCTTGGTAGGAAGCGGGCTCAAGTGTGACTACTTCTCCCCAAGCCCGTTGTTACTCAACAGATTCCTTATTGTGCCTAAACTTATTGCTGAGGGAACTTTTTTCTTTCTTATTCTCCCATTTTAAATGGCTTTATGACAATTATTTGACACTTGGAGACATGTTTCAAAAATTCCAAGTTCCCTCTACGTTGCAACATGTGTGAGTATGAAGAGCCAAGCCCCACCCCCAATATGACCCTGGGGGTACAGACATGGACACCGATGTAGACATCACTTGTATTCCTGTCATCATTGATGCTTTGAATTTTAGCGAGTGGGAGGAGTTGCTGCATTGAAAGTCTTTCTAAATGAGTAAATCCCACTATTTCTGGGGCTTCTACACTGTGGAAGACACATATTTTGTCCTCCTAAGAGCTCTTAAGTAAGTACTATTACTTTCCCCATTTTACAATAAAGAAGATCAAGCTTCAGAGGCAAGTAATTAAGCAGCTCCAGATCATAGTGCTGTGGGCGGGAGAAGCGGAATTCAGACCAAAGCCATTTGAGACATAGAATTCTGTACTTGACCTTAAGCCATACTGCCTGCGTCACAGCTGAGGGTCATTGCATTCCTATTTATTTAATAGTTTTCTTTCTTTTTGCTTGAACAAGAATAAGAAAATGAGTAAAAGGGTGGTGGGGGGAGTGGCTAGGGGTGAGAAGGGTCAGCCCTTCTTTCTGTTCCCCCCTGAAAAGGGCAGCAGCCCAGATGGAGTGCTAGGCCAGGGATGGGGCTCAGGTCCCAGGGGAACCGGGAGCAACAGCAACCAGGAAGATGGGAAGCAGATGGAACCAGGCAATCTCCAGACAGTGGAGCCACGGAGAGGGGGCAGTAGATGGAGCCAGATGGCCGGAAATGGGCAGGAGGCATCTGGCCTAAGAGGTTACCAGCAGTGCAAAGCTGGGGCCTGGGAGGGGAGAGAAGGCTGGAGGCTGAGAAGGGCACTGAAGAGAAAGGGAGCTGGTGGCTGAGATGAGCTCATTTAGGGAAGGAGGTGCCAGGAGGGAGTGCAGGATGGTGGAAGTTGGGGTCCCACGGGGGGCCCTGGGAGGGCTGTATTAAAGGAAGCTAGGGTGGATGGGAGTGCTGGTTAGGGGCTTAAGGATGAGGCCTTGGGGGGGGAGCAGAAGCCACCAGGGGCTGAACAGCTGGAAAGAAGCGGTGGTCAGGAGGTGTCGGCAGTGCTTCTGTCCCCATAAAACTGGCTAAGCAGCTTGCCTTTTCAAGACAGACCAAGTATGAAGTCTGCTTCCCTCCCCTGTGGGAATCTGGGTGGGCCTTGAGTTACCAAAGTGATAGTAAACAGGACCTTCTCTACAATTCCTCTGCTACGAGGGAATCCAGTTAGACAGACACAAAAGGTTTTCTCCCCTGCTTGTTTTAGACAATTCCTAATTCTTTCCAAACCTCCAGAACCAGGTGAGTGTTTAGCAAAGCAGTTTGATATTTTTTTTTTAAAGATTTTATTTATTTGACAGAGAGAGAGACAGCCAGCGAGAGAGGGAACACAAGCAGGGGGAGTGGGAGAGGAAGAAGCAGGCTCCTAGCGGAGGAGCCTGACGTGGGGCTCCATCCCATAACGCCGGGATCACGCCCTGAGCCGAAGGCAGATGCTTAACCGCTGTGCCACCCAGGCGCCCCAAAGCAGTTTGATATTTACCATCTCCTGTGTCCCTAGCCCCGTGCTGGGTGCCATGAGAGGAGGTGAACGCAAGTCCAGGCTCTGACCTCGGCCACGGGGTGTTCCCAATCTGATCGGGAAGAAGCAACCATCAGTCTATCAGTGAATGATTAAGAAGCAACTAGCAGAGCAGGAAGATGGGGTCTGGAACGAAGCCGTGGGGACCCACGCCGGGCCCCGCTGGAGGAGGTCTGAGGCAGAGAAGTGGTACACACAGCAGACAGGGACACTGCAGCCAGGAGCATGGTGGGGGTGGGGTGAGCCTTCTGGAGGGTGGGGGAGCGGGGAGCACGCCAGACTTGAGGACACTGGCCTGTCTGGGCCGGGCAGGAGGAGGAGGAAGTGAGGGATCACATGCGGTTGGCAGAGTAGGACAGAATGGCTGGAATGGAAGAGGAGCTCAAGGAAGGAGTCTGGAAAGTTGAATTTGGACAATCAGAGCCATCTTAGAACCAGGGCAAGGGAGAACCCAAGCAGCTTCGGAGGCTGTTGGTCGGTCAGCCTGCTTAGGATGGGCTGGAGAAGACGACTACGCTGGCAGTCAGGCAGGATAGAGCTGTGGAAGTGTGGGCAAGATTCAGGTCTTGGGGGGCCACAGGCCTGCACTTTCTAGCTCTGCAGTGTTGGGCAAGACACTCAGCTTCTCTGTAAAGTGGAGACTCAAAGCGTATATTCTAGGATAGCTGTCAGGATTTAAAATCTCTATCATGTGCCCAGAACAGTGCTAAGTGATATGTACACGTGTGTACGCCCGCGTGCTTGCAACGAGTCGTAAGAGCCCCTGTGAAGGAGGTGTTATTATTTCCTGCATGTAGCAGAAGAGAAAACTGAGCCTTAGAGACTTTAGGAAACTTCCTCAAGCAGGTAAGTCATCAATCCAGGTCGTCCAGATTTGTCACACTCCCAACTCTTGCTCTTGAAGTGAGGAAGCTTTGTGGGAAACGGGACGAAGACTCACTTTCTCACTTTGGAGTGAGAAAGGACAGTATTAAGAGAATTCACGAGAGAGAAATTAAAGCTCCTTGCTCAGCCTTCCTCTTCTACGGCAGGATTGTTGGTGTCTCTGATAGAAATAACGGTTTTCGGCAGGAAAGGTGTCAAGTTGGCATCTGTAGATGACTGAGAATAAGGTGCTGGAAATTGCAGGCAGGAAACCTAAGACAGGAACAGGATCAGACAGTCCCTTCCTCGGTGGTTTGACACCTGACCAATTCCAGAGGTAATTTATGTTGAAATATTCACTGCTCCATTCATTGAACCGCTGACTGAGCGTGTATTAGTTATCTCTTGTGGAGTAACGTATCATTCCAAAGCCTAGTGACTCACAAGACAAATGATGATGATTTTTATCTTTTAGTGAGGCGGTTCTGGCTCAGGGTCTCTCGAGGTGTCAGCCAGATGTCAGCGAGGGCTGCATCACCCGAAGGCTTGACCGGGGCTCAAGGATCCACCTCCGAGGTGGCTCATTCTCACGGGTGTCCCTCACATGCTGGCTGGTGACAGGGGCCTTGGTGCCTTTCCAAGTGGGCTCCCCACTGGGGTGCCAAGTGTCCTGCAGGCATGGCAGGTAGCTTCCCCTAGAACGGGCAACCTTGAGATGAAGGGGGAAATTGCAATGCCTTTTATGACCGAGGCACAGAAGCCACACACTGTCGCTTCTGAGGTGTCCTACTGGTCGCATGCAGCCAGCCCTGAGGCAGGATACCAGGGGGTGAGAGTTACTGGGGTCCATCTTGGAAGCAGCAACCATAAGATGCTTCACTCATCGACACCTACTATGAACTAGCCACTGTGCTGTTTGGTGGGGTAGACAAGATACCTGCTCTCATGGAGCTGACGTTCTTTGGGGGGTGAGGGACAGAGCATAACCAAGGACATTTAAAAAAAATTGTAGACTGTAGTAGTGCTGTAAGGGAAATAAGCAGGGTGATAAGTGTAGCTAAGGGAGGTTACTTTTAATAGTGCCGTCAGGGAAAACCTCTATACAATTTTAGCTGAGCCTTGGAAAATAGCAATGAGTCACATAAAGACCATTTAAAGGAGCAGTAAGTGCAAAAGCTTGAAAGTGGGAAAGGCCTCAACATGTTTGAGGAACAGAAGGGAGGCAGCATGGCTGGCGTGTGGTCAGTGAGGGTATGCGTGATAAGACGCCTGGATTCCAGTCCAAGCACAAGGGAAAATCTGGAAGGGTTCCAAAGACAAGAGCCACCTATCATTTGTACTTTTAAAAGAGCACTCTGGCTGCTGCTAAGACCCTGTTTAGAGATGAACAGGAGGTAGGGCAGGCAGACCAGACAGGAAACTGTTTACTAGTTTAGAACGGAGATGATGGTGGCTTGGAGCAGGAGGGAGGATGAGAAAGAATGAATGGATTCCAGAGATATTTTGGAGGTGACATCAGCTGGGTTTGGTGATAGACCTGCTGTCCAGAGCATTTTCATTCACTCATCTGTATTCTTTCAGTAAATAATTTGAGAGCCTACTTGTATGCCAGGCATTGTGCAAGGTTTTGGCAATGCCACATCAAGCAAAAATAGACACAGAATTTCTACGTTCAAGAAGCTTCAGTGGGGAACCAGGACAGAAATAAGCATAAAACTTCACCTGCCGTAAATGCTATGAAGCAGAGTTTATGTGATGATATAGGAGCACTGAATAAGTCAGAAAGGGACAAGTCTCGAGGAAATAATGACCTAGAGGTTCACTAGGCAAGGAGTGGGGAAGAACTTCACAGAGACTACAGCATATGCAAAAGCCCTGTGGTAGGGGCATGACATGTTTGAGGACCTAAAAAAAAAAATGCACTAAAGCACAGAAATCAGGAAGGGCGGAGCAAGATGGGGCTCGAGAGATGTAACTGTAGGAACAAGGGGAGGGTTTACAGGTCATGTTCAGCTCTGGCACCTCTCGCCTGAGATTAATGGGAAACCTTTGAAAAGTTGGAAGGAGGGTGGAGATGCCATGATTAAAAGTGCGTTTTGAAAAGATTGCTCAAACTGTGCAGAAGGAAAAGGAAGCAGGGTGGGAAGTCGGGTGGGGCAGTGATTGAATATGGTGAGTCAGGAGGCCATGGCAGCAGTTAGGCTAAATGTTCTTAACCTCGGTGACATCACTTTTAGCAATCCAGATGCCCAGGACAGTCCCAGACCAGTGGAAACCAGGATCTCCTGGCGGGAGCGGATGGTCCCGGGCATCAGTAACTGAAACCTCCCCCACCCCGCCCCCAGAATATTCCATCGTGCAGCCAAGTTTAGAAAGCAGTGGCTTTGGCAAGTGATGATAGCTGGTAGCAGTAGAGAATTGGATGGATTTGCAAGATCCTTGGTTGGGGATTATTTTGTAAACAACAGTCAGGCAGGCGAGAGGCTGGTCTGCAAGAGACCCGGCAGAGGTCATAAATCTGAGCACTGAGAGAGAACTCAGCAGGCGCTGACTCAAGCATTTGTCTGAACTAAGAAACTGACTCCTTGTAGGAGTCTTTGGGGGAAGGGCTTCTCACGAATAAGATGGACAGTAAACTGTTATCGAGGTGTGGGGTTTTTTTTCTTGACCGTTTGACCGGTCTGTGTGATCAGATTTTAAGGGCAGGGCTTATGTCTTGATTAGCACTGATTTGCATGTCATGTTGAGTTCTTATTTCATTTTAGGAACTGGTGAAAAACAGATTAAATATAGATCGTGACAGATCACGGTTATTGCTCAAGAAATTCTTCTGCAGTAAAAACTCCTTCTCAGCACATAGGGGTTCATTCATTTATTTAGGAAACATATATTAAGCACAGACTATGTGCAAGATACAGTGTAAGATAGGAAGACTCTATCCTCAGAGAACTTAGAGCTTAGGAGGATGGCCCCTCAGACAAAAGTTGCCCTTGTATTCCTCACCCTGGAGCCAAATACTTGAAAGAACTCGTTCTTCAAAAATAAAATATATGCTCTCAGTAGCAGTGTGACCCTTAGACTCTCCGCCCTTCAGTTCTCTCATCTGCAAAAAGGATAAAAATAGTATCTACCTAACAGAACTGAGATAGCCATATAAAGACTTCAGCATTGCGCTTGTATGTAACATTTACAAGCCTTCAAAAAATGTTAGCTATTATATTATTATTGATCAAAGAATCAGCATGTGCCGTGATAAATATTTGTAAACAAAACAAAACAAAGAACCTAATGCAATGGAATTGTATCTCATACAGGGATTAAGTTCTAAAACCAGTGCATAAAGTAATAATCATGTATAATCAAAGTTATCCTCGAAAATCTCTTAAATTGTTCAAAGCGATAATATTAAATGATATTAAATTATTAAAGTAACTGGAATAAGTGGGATTCAGCAAGTTGGTTAAATTTTCTCTGTAGCTCTTAATTAATTATTCATTTTATTTTTCAATGATGACTTTTAAAGAAGTCACCCCCACATTTCCACATGAACAATAATTTCACTTTATCGAATGGTAAGGAAATCCTAAAAATCACTTCACACGTCCTTTCCATAGTATTCCCCACCCCCAAATCTGCATAGCATATTTCAGGCTTGATAGCATCCACTGTCTGTGGGCCTGTAGACTCAGAAGGAATCCCCTAGAAGTTTGTTGAATTTACCTAGTTAAATGAGGGTGTCATTCCGCCCCACGGCAACTCTGACGACAAGGATCACTAAGGCTGGTGAGTGGGATTCCTCACACTTCTAAACTACTTAGATATATTTCCCTGGAACACAACGTAACCCTGGAGAAGGTCAGAGCTGCTATTTTAACCCCACCATAAGCCTTGGGAAGTCAAATGGTTACTTACTACAGACAGGTCCACACTTTACTATATTCAATTAAAAAAATCCTTCCAGGGATGGCATTTCTGGTCATACTCCTGGGTTCAGTGAAATGTTACCCATTCTTAACACCAAGAAATGTTTTTATCTTTCAATGCTATTGGGGTGCGGTGGCAGGTGGAATAGGGCAGTGAAAAGATCAGGGACTTTGGGGCTAGATATTCCCGGGTCAGGTCCCCTCACAATCTGATGAACTCGGGCAAGTTCATTAATCTCTCTGAGATGGTGATACCATCAGCGGGGCTGTGAGGATTACTGAGGATACTACTGTAAGTAAAACACTGAACACAGCGCACAGCATTACACATCATAGAGCTGTGTTACGATGCTGTCATTGAACACTCTGCTTTTTGGTTCCTCGAGACGACTGACGGTATGTTTAACCCCCAGCCCTCCTTGAAACCTCACCTTCGGACAAGCAGAACTGTCCGTGATTGTACATAAGAGTATAGTTATAAAGTACAAAGGAACTCCACTGGGTGTGAATTTAGGAATGGTAACAACTGAAGTTTGATACAAACGTCAAACAAAGTGACCCGTTAATACCGTAGGGTTTAAAGGGTTTGGGGGTCTAAATGAGGATGTCACAATGCAAATTTATATGATTGATTTAATTTTATTTACATCTGGGCATAATTCAGTGATAGGCCTCTTGATCAGGGATTGAAACACAGAAATAACCTTTTGACTAAGTCCTTTTCTCCCACATTTTAGGCATATATTCCTTCGTCTTAAATCCGCCAAATTATTTTGTTATTGCATACAATTGTTGTTGACAGTATGTTACCATTTAGGAGTGAATGGTCTTAAAATAAATCATTAATTTGTTTTAAATTCCAGATTGGGACCAGAAATTAGCCACAATTTCATCGAATCCTAGACCAGTAAATTCACTCCCAGAGTTGTACTGTTGTGAAGAGAGGCAGCTTTGAAAGAAAACCTTTTAAATTTAAAATAACCATGGCATTCGAACAAAACAGTTGGAGTTCTTAGGTGACTCCTTTAGATTAAAATAATAACAGAACTACTTATGATTTAAGTGTGTATCCAGATGGTTACAGTCCTGAAATATTTACATGTTGTAAATTCTTTTCGGAATAAGGGGATCAGCGGGCAGGGAAACAAGAGTCAAATTGAAGAGAACTCGTCATCTGTTCTCACATCAGCCCCAACACCAGTCTCATTGCTGGTGCTGACCAGCCATCTTACGTGTAATCCAATGGTTATACGGGGGACCAGGCAGGATATAATCTCCTCGATAACTACATCACTCACTAGTGGGGAAAAAAGGAGAATCTGGGGATGTAGCCAAGAAGGAAGACCGCCAGCACCGTAGACCCTAAAGGAGTTCTGGATGCAGAAAAGCAGATATAGCGTAGGGCTGTAGTGAGCTATGAGACTGATAAAAGACAAAAAGAATTGAGAGTCTGTACACGGAGAGTTAATACCTCTATCTGAACAACTGGGCATCGATTCCCCAGGCAAAAGCTAGAGGGTCTTTTCTAAAGAAATGAATGATCCCAAAGAAAAGAATCCTACATTCGGGACTGTAGTAACCCCCCAACATACAAGTTAGTTCCCTACTCAACACCCCAAAGTGAAGCCTACCAGTTGACAAACTTCCCCCAGGAACACAATTTCTGGTCGTGTCCCACTGCCATAGTCTTAGATGTGAAGAGCCAACCATCACCTGAAAGTTGGAAAAATAACTAACATGAAAGAGAACGACCAAAATAAAGAGAAGAAACGATCCCAGAGGAAACAATTCAGGGAACACCAAGGAATCTAAAACAAGCTAACAAAGTAACATTGTCATCTGACAAGGGATGTGTCAAAGTAATTGCATCCACAAACACGAGCAATCTTTCCAAAGCTCTTGGAAATTAAAAATGTGATTGCTACAATTAAATATTGGATAGGCTTGGAATAAAATTCTGAAAAACTCTATATGGAATAGAAAAGCAAAGAAAATTATTGTTTTAAAAGAAGAGACACAGAGGGGCACCCGGGTGGCTCAGTGAGTTAAGTGTCCGACTCTTGGTTTTGGCTCAGATCATGAGATCACACCCCACAGCAGGCTCCACACCCAGAGCGAAGTCTGTTTGAGACTCTTTCCCCTTCTTCTCCTCTCCCTCTCCTCCCCCTGCTTGAGTGCTCCTTCTCTCTTTTAAAATCTTTTAAAAAATAAAAAATTAGAGACATAGAATAATAAATCGGGGGGCCATCATCTGACTAATAAACATCCTAGAGACAGAACAGAGAAAAACAGAGGAAATCATGAAGGGACTAGAAACCCCTCAAATGCAAAGAGTCTATGCTGTGACCTCACACATGAAAACACAGAAAATAAAAATAACTGGCTTTTGGTTTCACTGCTTTTCTCTGTTGTTTTCTAGTCTGTTTTGTTTCGCTTCACTCTCATCTTTATTATTTCCTTCCTTTTACTGGTTTCGGGTTTCGGTTGCTTTCTTTTTTTAGCTCCTGAAGGTGTAAAGTTAGGTTGTTGATATGAGACCTTTTACTGCTTTTAATTTCCTGTGGACTGCTGCCTATGTTTGTGACATCCCATGGTTTTCCTATGTTGTGCTTTTGTCGTCATTCATCTTTGTTTCCTGATTTCCCTTGGGATTTCTTCCTTGATCCACTGATTAAAAGTGAGTTTTTAAATTTCCACTGTGAATTTTTCAGTTTTCCTTCTGTTATGGATTTCTAGCATCATGCCATTGTCATCAAAGAAGATACTTTGTAGGATTTCACTATTTTTAACGCTCAGACTCGTTTTGTGACCTATCATACAGTCTATCTTGGAGAATATGCCATGTACACTTGAAAAGAGTATGTATTCCATTACTTTGGGGTAAAGGGTTTCATGAATGTCTATTAAATCTGGCTGGTTTTGTTCAAGTTTTCGATTTCCTTGTTGATCTCGTATCTAAACGGTCTATGAATTACTGACAGTGAGGTATTGAAGGCTCCAACTATTTTCATAGAACTATTTCTCCCCTCAAATCCATCAGTGTTTGCTTCATTTATCTGAGGGCTCTGTTGTTTGGTAAATATATATTTATAATTATTACATCTCTTGATGACTTGACTCCTTTATCAATACATAAAGTCCTTTGTTGTGATAGTTTTTGATTTAGTCTATTTTGTATGATATATCTTTTTCCATTCTTTCACTTTCAACCTACTTGTATTTTTGAATCTAAAGTGAGTGACCTCTAGATAGCATACATGACCTTGCGTTAGGCAGAAGACTTCTTAAACGTGATAGCAAAAACACAATCTATAAGTTATGGGAAGAAATTGATAAATTGGACTTGATCAAAATTTAGAACTTCTATATTTCAAACGACACCACTAATAAAATGAAATGGCAAGCTACAGATAGGGAGAAAATATTTGCAAAGTATGTATCTGATAAAGAACTTGTATCCAGGATATATAATGATATACAATGATCTGCTATAATTAAAAAGAAAATAACCTAATTCAAAAATTGGCAAAATATTTGAAGACACTTCACCAAAAATATACAAATGACCAAGAAAGGATGTTGCAACATCATTAGTCACATTAGGAAAATGCAAATTAAAACAACACAACCCTTCACACCAATTAGAATGGCTACAATCAAAAAGACACACTATTACATGTATCGGTGAGGATATGGAGAAACAGGAACCCTTTATACATTGCTGGGAGGAGTATAAACTGGTGCATTTGGGAACTTTCTTTTAAAAATTAATTATATATGTACAATATGATCTAGAAACTCCCCTCCTAGGTGTCTAAGCCAAGAGAAATGAAAAGTTATGTCCACACAGACTTAACAAATGCTTAACAGATGAATGAAGAAAACGTGGCATATCTATATACTGGGCTACTGTTCAGCAATAAAAAGGGATGAAGTCCTGGGTCTGACCTCATAACATTACATTAAATGAAAACAGCCAGATGCAGAAGACTGCATATCCCATGATTTCACTTACATGAAATGTCAGGAAAGGCAATTTTATTTGAGACAGAGAGTACATTTGTGAGGTTGGGGGTGGGAATGGGGAGTGACTGTAAATGGGCACAAAGAATTTTTTAAGATTTTATTTATTTGAGACAGAGAGAGAGAGCAAGAGAGAGAGAGAGAGAGCATGAGCCAGGGGAGGGGCAGAGGAACAAACAGACGCTCCGCTGGGTGGGGAGACCGATGTGGGGCTCAATCCCAGGACCCTGAGATCATGACCTGAGCTGAAGTCAGACACTTTACCAACTGAGCCACCCAGGCGCCCCTGGCACAAAGAATTTTTATGGGGTGGAAATGTTCTAAAATTGGATTATGGTGATGGTTGCAGTTCTATAATTTTACTAAATCACCAAACTGTATTCTTAAAATAAGTGAATTTTACGGTATGTAAATTTTACAATAAAGTTGTTTCAATAAAAACCATTCTGTATGTACAATTTTGACATAAATAAAATCAGACCAAGAAGTCTCTAAGAAAAACAGATTATCCTGTGCATAAAGATGAGTCAAATCTGATTTTCCTTCTCGGGTAGATTCTAGAGGTAGCTGCGGTTCTAAATGAGAAGGTAGGCTAAAGGTGTTTCCAAACAAAACTCTTTAGTTTTGGAGAAACAAACAAACAAAAGCAGTGGGAAAAGAGTTACAGAGCTAAAAGTCTCCCCCCGAACCCCCATTCTGGAAGCTAAGGCAATTCTGGAAGCTAAAACACTATGCGACTGCAGAATCCAGTGAAAGCGTTTTCCCTGCATTCCCTACTTTTATATTTGTGTCACTGTGGACATTCATTCACAGAGTTTCTAAAGATTGAGCCAATAAAGTGATGCCAAATTCCAGTATCCCAACCAGACTTCCCAAAGGTGTACGGTGACAATGTGGACTTCTGAAAGTATTAGTCACTAAATATACTCGGTTCTCAGGTACACCTGAAATAGCAAATTATTCTCAGTAAACTGCTGTTGCTCATTTCTTCAAAATATTTAAAATTATATGCTTTCTATAAATTGAGTTTTATCCAATCTGAAGTTCATGTTGAGATTGTTTCGCTATAATTTTTTAAAGCACTTCCCCGATGACACAAAATGCCATTTTTAGCCTCTTTCAAGCTCCCATGTATGTTGCATCTACTTCTGAAACAGCTCAGTCCATTCCCCTTGTGTATTTGTTCATTCCCATGACAATATCACATACTTTGACTACGGGAGCTTAACAATGTCTTAACAGCTGGTGGGGAAAAACCTCTCGACACATTCTTTTTTCAAAAATACCTTAGGAATTCTTGCACATTCATCTTTCCACCAAAGCTTCAATACAATTTTGTCCAGTTAGACAAGCCCCTGGCAACTCGGACTGGAATGGCATTCAACTCCCATACTCAATTGTGAAGGACATTCAACTCTATCACTCCATTAATGAATAAAAAATATACTAAATAGGCCGTCTCTCCACTGAAATACCTTGTTCTGCCATCTAGTTCCCTTCTACTGCACTTTAGAATTTGGAGAGCGTGTTTGTGTCTCAGTTTTTCTGTGTCCCTGTTATGCCCCGTAAGCGTATCTATTACATTTTGGCCTTGGCTTTTTGTTTCAGGGGAAACATACTTTGGTTACTTGGCGGAGTGCTCCTCCAAACTTCCTGCCAACTTCATCTGCCTCACCAGCCCCTCAGTCATTGTTTTCAGTTGCTCCCACTTTCCAAAGTGTTTCCGGCCTCTGGTCTTTGCCCTGTCTGACTAGTCATCCTCTTGATCTGTTTGAATGCTATTTCTGCTAAAGGCCATTTCTGACTCTATCCAAACCAAGATTAAGTTCTCCTTCACAACACCCTGCACTTTCCCACCATAGCGCAGGTCGCTTAGAAATACATTTGTCTGACACACTGCCCCACAATACACCACCACACCTCCAACACCTAGCAGATTCTAGCAAATACTCTTGTTCAATAAAGATTACTGTAATATAGTTACCTAGGACTTCAAAGACTGAACTGCATCTGAAGAGCAGAACCTCTCGCTTAACCAACTTATTTAGCAAAAAGCTCACTTAAAGATGGGAGAGAATCACTCAACCTGGTCAAAAATGAGTAAATGTCTATCAACATCAATAGATTTACACTTTTTTGGTTAAAAAAAAAAAGCACTGACTTGGAGAATGAATGTTTTTAATTTTTTGGCCGACTGAGAAAGCCAGGTGCCCCAAGACAGTTTTGTTTTTGTTTTTTTTTAAGTTTATTTATATTTTTTTAGTAATCTCTTTGGTGAATGAGTTCTTCACATCTGCCTCTGGACCGTTACTAAAATTATGTTTCAGTAACACAACACTTTCAGCCAAAATGAGAATGTGGACTTAAAAACCTCATTTCAACTCAACCTGATTTGAAGTTCAAGTAGGAAGATAAAGGGTAAGGAGAAATAAAAGCCCATTCAATTTCCATTAGAATAAATAAAAATTATTTATTGTAATATTAAATATATATTTTACATGAAGGTCATTATTGATTGGCAATGGGCTTGTATGATCATCTGTACTATCCTTTTTGTTTATTGACGCCAACAAGGCTGGCTCTATTTTAGAATTTTCTGAACTAAGTATTAATAAAAAGTGAAGACAAAGATATTTACATTCTTTTCTGAGACTCTGTTTTGACATCTCCCCACCCCAGCCCTACATACTACAGGGATAAAGCTCTTCTTCTAGATACAAGTATTACCAGTACTTCTCTCACTGGAACAAAAACACAATACACAAACCATACTAGAAATATTTGGTTCTTTTTAATCAGCTATTGATGGTATAATAAAATAAATTTAAGTGGCACCTAATTTAAACATTTAAAATAGTTCACTGAAGGATAATCTACAACACAGTATGTTAAGCCTAATTGTCAAAACAACACCTCTTTTTTTCCAAGAAAGAAAAAATAAAGGCATGATCAAAATTACAACTGACAATTTGGGTTCATTTGGACACTTACAGATGATTCTGTAGGCATACTGGCAGGCACAATGTTGAAAATCAATCCACTAGATTTAGAAATAATGGTAAGATAAAAAAGAACAGCCATACATTTCATAGTTAATGCCTGAAATTAAAGAAAAATATCCACCAATTATCACAACGATCTTTTAATGACTAATTTTTTTTAACATTAAGATTGTTGTTTTAGGGAACACCTTTCTCTGAACATTTAATTAAATGTCCAGTGCATTAAATAATTTACAGAGAGAAGTAAGTTTTGTGTTCTGTACAAATTAAAGGATACATGGATATAATCCCCCCCACCCGCCAAAGCTCAAATTTGCAATGGTCTCAGCAGAAAATAAACAGTTCACAAGTTAAACAGAATTTATAGCATTACAAAAGTTTATAGAACCCTTCTTTTCATCATTTTTTTCTAACAGCAAAGATCACAATGACAAATTGAAAGACCAGAATGTAAAAAATATTTGTGCAAAACTGCATTAATTGTTCTTGCCATTTAATAGAGGTAAAACCTAAGAACACACAATGACACTAACGAAGAAAAACTACGCTGAAAGGAATTCTAGTTGAGATTTCAAACAACACAGATCATACTGCGACCACACACTGAAAGCAAACGTGGCACCGTGAGCAGCGGGAGCAACACCGGACTCGGCGACTCCGCCAGCGAGGGCGGCTGACACCGGAACACGCCAGGGTCTCTCTCCACAGCAGCCAGCCAGCTTACGTGACCGGAAACAACCGCAGGGCTTAAAACTCACTTCAATGTCTTTCCTCTTGAAATTTGCAGATCATAAATGAAATATTTAAGAAAGTCCTTTCCCCCCTTCTCAAGGAGTGCTTCTTGCGTCACTGGAAATCCCTAGAAGAGTTGAATCATAGACTCTCTGGATTTACCTACACCAATCCATTTAACTAGTAGGGGAAAAAAGTAAAGAACAGTATTAATTCATTTTTAACGTTTAATCCTTGGGATGAAAAGATCTCCCATGTTTCTCAAGGTCACGATTTAACTCTGCGAGGTGCCTTTTGCTATCCCTCACTGTCCTGCTAGAAGACTGACTGGGCTGATTTCTGAACAGTGCCTTACCAGCTCCAGTTTTAATCACACAGTATTTCCAAGTCCTCAATGACTAATAATCAGGTTAACAAAATATTGGCCCAAACCAGCAGAGATCTAAAGAGTCCTTGATTAAGTCCCTAATAACGAGATAAAATAAGCATCTTTGATAAACGCAGGATGCTAAGAGGTCACCTTTTGTAGCTCAAAAACGTAGAAACATCTGGGAACGAATACTATTTCAACTTGCACAGCCTGAACCAGTCTACAGGAATCGGTAAATATTGTTCCACACGGGTTAACCTTTATGGCATTTTACACAGGCCACTGTTAAATTCACTATTGCTTGTATTTCAGAAAAATGTTGACTAAGAACCATAGCAAACATGCTGACTAAATTGGACATCACACTGGCCGGGGCAGCTAGCAATTTGGAAAACAAGACTCGTATTTGAGACAAACCACAATACAAATCAGAATAAGTACATAATGGATTCTATATGGAGGACACCTTCTACCCACTTTGCTTTTGTCTCTCCAATCTCTACCAGTGCAAGTAGAAGCAAGAAAGCAATGTGTTAAAAGACTTCCATTAACTAGTCACAGCGATAACCTTGTTATGCCTAACTCCCTGGCCAGCTTGTTTTTTAAAAGTTTTATTCTTTCCCCTAATATTTTTTCAGACTGAATTTCCTATTTTCTCTACCTGTTATTTCCTAATTATTCAAGAAACTCCCCCAACTCCCAAGAGTGGTTTCATCTCCAATGGAAAAACCACAAACCATTTTTGGTGGAGGTGAAGATACAAAAGGATTTGTGACTAAGAGGGAGAAAGCCACAACCATGAAAGTCACAGGGTAAAAACCAGAGTAGCAGAGAATTAAGACAGGATCAAAACAGTGGGAGGTAACCTACTATCTTCAGGCAGATGAAGGATTAAAGAAAGAGGACTACATTTACTCTAAGAAATAAGATTATACTTTCCTGGGCATTGATGCAAATCATGAACACTCTACAAAGTAATAATGATTTTTCTTTTATCCTATCTCAAAGGTAGGCAGTTAAGTTAGACGTAAAGATAGCCGTTCATAAAGTATACTTACCTGGAATTTGAAGCTCATCTTCAATAAATCGAACGTAATTTTGTGCATTAACAGGTAGTTCTTTAAATGTCCTTGCATTTGATATATCTGTGTTCCAACCTGGGAGTGTCTTATATTGAACTTCAACTTTATTTAAGACTTCTTGGTTTGCTGAAAGTTAAAGAGTAAGTCTGTTTTTCCATGGTAGAGCGCTGCCTATTGCAAACGGCTTTTTGCTATGTCAAAGGTTCATGATCTCTTATGAAAATCCTCGGAGCCAGAGGTGTTTTGGAATGCAGAGCTTCCCGGAGTGTAGGAAAGTCAGACATTTACCACCTGAGGCAATATTTTCATAATCAAACACATTCCTGCAGCAACAGCATTATTCACTCTAAGCAGAGAGATTTTAGTTCTAATATCAACTCAAGTTTTGCTGTCAAAGGACTTCGGTGCAAAAATTTAAACTTTCCATTTTTAGAGCTTTTTAGATTTCCGCACTGTGGATTAGAGATTATGGACCCGCATAAAGACAGCAACCTCACAGAAAGGAGACTTGCGTGCTTGCTCTCATCTGGGAAATCGAGTGATTTTGTGATTGTGCAAAGCTTAGCTGGAAATTTTCTTCATCGTCTCACCTCACCATTTTCTCTCTAGCCCCTAACAGAAACGGAAAACGTACGAAGTAAGAGCAGCTTCTTTGAACAGACACAACACAGTGCGTGCCGTGCGGATTCTGTCCGGACTTCCCACGTCACGACTGAGACGCTCACTGCCCAGCTGCGGAAGTGCGGCCCGCTGAGGACTCCCGTTCAGAAACTGCCGTCCACTGAAGGGAGCTGCCTCCCCGCCACAGCCCATATCGCCCGACTGGTCAATGCGGACAACAGGCAGCACAAAGCTGCAGGTTCTGAGAAAGAGAAAACTCACAAGCAAGTCCTGAAACTACTCAACTCTGTGACCAGGGACACCTTCCCGGCCACTGGAAGTCAGGACACTAGAGTCAGTGGAGAACAGTGGTCTGACTCAGCCGAGAGGGGAGATAATCAGGTTTCAGCAAAGCTGAAGTGGCTACAGTCATCATGGTCAAGTGTCAGAGAGGAGGGAGCCAGACAGGGAGCTCCCACCCCTCTTAAGTCCGTGTGAAAGTCCCATGCCTAACGTTCAACTTCACACAGGAGGGACCCGTGGGACCACTGAGGCTTACCAGCTCTTAGTTGTCACACAGTTGAGTGGGACAGATTCCAGAGGTCAAGCGGTGCTGGGAGAAGGGAAGGGACAGGATACACTGGAGCTCCAGCACTGCCAGATCAGAGAGATGTCTCTACACTTCAGTTGCTCTCCTGCCACTCACCTGAGATAGCAGAAAGGCTGCTCCTTAAAATTAAAAACCAGGCTCAAGAGTATAACTGACTGCAGACCCTCCATAACGAAGCCTAAAACCAAGCTACCAAGATCCACAGAAGAGACAGAATTTGGAGACTGACCCCCACCAGGTTGGTGGTTTGGGAAACACCCTGGCTCTGCACGTAACTATACTAACACAGAAGAAAACCGAGCTTATACAAGTTCAAGATGATCGGCCAGTAATTCAACTGTCCCCTAAAACAAGAACCAATACCTTCAGAGGAAGAAAACAGAATCCGAGTCACTACAACATAAACACAGTCAACCAGAAGTCATTAGTCACAGAAACAGTGATCCACAATCAAGGAAAAGAACAGTCAAGAGAAACCGAACTGGAGACGGACCCTCGGACTAACAGATAATGATTTTAAACGTGTTTCTAAGAACTTGAGGTGATCCTCGGTTGCCGAGGACGGGTCGTCATCAGCAAGTCACAAAACCTACCAGCCTACCAAGTTTCATCAAGCTAGTGAATATTCCTTTGTTTGGCATATTCCCAGGCTTACAGGACGACTAATCAAATGAACTGCTCCTATTTCTGGAAGCTGGAGACACGTATGCAACTTCCTAAGTCACTGAAGAAACCCCATCACTAAAGATACGCCTGAAGAAACACAGTGCCTTGTGTAGGAAGTCTCCCTACAACCACCCCCTTCTGACATAGGAGATCAGGAAAAAAGCATTCACGGGGCTTGAAGAACAGGCTGGGTTAGTGCCTGAAGAGCCTGCTGCCTCTCAGGAGAAGCGCTCTGTTCTCCGACCCCACAGTTCTCCAGGAAGAGCAGGCGGCCTACACAGCAGTTACTTTCCAATCAGGGAAGATGAGATTCAGGGGCAGCATAGCTGGCTGGGCTCCGAGGTCCCAGGTTTCTTCTTTCCTATTCTGAGTCTGAACACATGCTTATGACTGCAACCCAGGAACCAAACACAGAGCAACCTTGAAACAAATGCTAATAATATGAGAATATATTCGTGCGTTTCACAAAGAGCGTCTCGACCCCATGACTATACGTCATGAACTACGCAGAAGAGCTTTACGAAACTGCTCTAACACGTTCACCTAATAATATTCTTTATATCACAGACTGAAAAAAGTACCTGGGAAATGAGGTATGATTTCACCATCTAACTTGTAAGCAACTCCAACTTTGATTTCCGTAAACATGTCCAAAATATCCAATTTGGTAAGTGCCAACCTAAGGGGAAGGAAAGGCAACGTTCAAACGGCAAACTACGCAAGGCCCGAACATCTAACTTGATGAGGAAATAAAGGAAAATTCGTACAAAGCTACACATTCCAAAGCAATTCTGAAAACTGGTTAGGATTATGTCCTAAAGTGTGCCACACATAAAGCATGCATTTTCCTCATAACAAAAAATGACTTAACTGATCTACTGGTGAGTTACTTTTCTAAAAATTATATTTTCCCTGATTGATCCATACCATCTTGCTTAGCTTTCTTTTTTTTATATTTCTTTATTTTATTTATTATTTTTGAGAGAGTGTGCACACAAGTGAGATGGGGGGGAGTGGGGGAGAGAATCTCAAGCAGGCTTCACGCTCCGTGCAGAGCCCAGCACATGGCTTGATCTCATGACCCTGAGATCATGACCTGAGCCGAAATCAGGAGTTGGATGTTTAACCGACTGAGCCACCCAGGCGCCCCGCTTAGCTTTCTTATGACGGGTAACACATGTCTGAGGGACAGCTGCCTGCAGTAAAGGATGCACGCTGTGGGACACAGCAGAACTCACTGTTCCACACGAAGACTACGAGATACACGTACATTTACACATAGGTCATCGACCCTCATTTCTTTACTCTGGTTACTATCACCTCCGCCCTTCTGCTCAGAAATTGTCAAAGCAAAGTGAGGACACTGCATCAAGGACCTCTTCGAGATACATCAAATCTCCCAATAAACTGACTGGGAAACTGTTTTAAGGGAAAATCTATACAATTAGATAAAACAGTAGGTTTGGGATTCTTATCCACAAATTATTTTTTTATACTTTATTCTGTTATTTGCTGGAAAGTTAAGTCGAATTAATACAATCAGAAATACATTTATTTACATATTTTTATACATGTGTGAATAGCAACTTTTTGCCGAGTGTTTTCAATGAGCCAGGCAGCACGCTATATGCTCCCACTATATTTCTCATCTAATTTTCAAAATGCCTGCCTGATTATTATCTAGATTTTAAAGATGATGAAAAAGGCACAGAAAGATTAACTTGACCAAAGTCCTGGCACAGCGCATGAATCTGAGATTTGAAAACAGAAGTTAGACATTAATCAAGCCCACGCACTACATCGGTTATATTGCCTCCCCTCCATATAAGCAAAACACACCATCTATCTACCTACCCACCTATCTCACTTCCTTCTATATTAACGTGCATGTGAGAGTATCATGATTCCTTTTTCCCAACAGTGGATGTGTAGGAAGACAACCTGTGGTCCTCTCCCTTGGGTATCCTTCCTCTAGATCTTGGTCCACTTGAACCTTCAGCTACAATTTCATTTGGAGGCTAAACAGTGAAATTTTTCTACCAAGGTACTACTTTTCAAGCTTGCACACCACAAAATTTAACCTGCGATCATGAACTATACCTTAGTTTCCTGAAATAAATGTTTCTAAGAATACTCACGCAGTAAATCCATTAATCATATGAGCATATTTGAGCAAAACCAAGTCCAGCCAGCCACACCTTCTTTTCCTTCCAGTGGTTACCCCAAACTCTCGACCTCTTGTTTGTAATAATTCTCCAATTTCCTAGAAAACAGAAAACAGGATTTAGGATTATAATACCAATGCTGTAAATCTAGTAGAATTACGTAAGATCATAGAACAAGTCAAAGTCTTAGAGAGATGAACATCTTCCAAAAAATAACTAAGTGGAAGACAGAATTCCATACAGATGATGGATATTATGTGAGGCAGGCATTATCTGGAAGAGATCGACTTTTGGCTTCCTTTTTTACCATTTCTTTAAAACCAGTATTTTTTACGATGTTAGATAACTTCTTAAAATTTAGATTAACATACAAAATGCTGCACATTAAAAGCAAGGTTGTTAATTATTTATTAAAATAGACAAGTTAAGCCAATTGTTCCAAGAACTGTAATTCGATGATCCTCCTGAAAACCGTAAGATGAACTCTCAGCTAGTCAGTAGTTGTGGACAACACGATGCCCCTTCTAAGAGAGTTAAGCCTAACGACAAGGCTCAAAGATCTAAGCCACAGCCATTCCCTAGAACCCAATTATTCACTTATCTATCTATTCCCTAATTTACACCTTTCTGATTAAAGTCATCATTTCACTACCTCTTGTATTCTACATCAATACAACTAAAATGTTTAAAATGTTGCTCTGTCAGGTTTGAACTCCAGCCCCGTCCCTCCATGTGACTTTGCGCAAGTGACTGCATCCCTCAGTGCCTGTTTCCTCGTGTGGAGGGGGGAAAGTGACACCACCCAGCTCCCTGAGGGTCGTGAGGTCCAAAGGGCTTCTGAGCATACCACACCTGGACAGTGCCTGGCCCAACGTCACTGCTGCAGAGGTGCCGGCTAGGATTAGACCAAGGCTGGAAGTCGCTCTTCTCAGCCTCGGCTCCTAATAAGCTCTTGGTGAAAGGCAGTTCTTATTTTTAACCACTTCTTTCTCCTCCACTATCTCAACCTTCCTCATAATCCCACCTTCGCGTGGCCTCGCACTTACAATTACCTGTCAGTACTCTTTAACCCTCTGTCTTTTGTTGCCAATCTGCTGCCACTTAAGTGAAAAGCACAGGAAGACAAGAATCCATTAAGGGAAAAAAAGCAGAAGTTTTTATTTAGTGTATTTATTTTAAAGATTTATTTGACAGAGAGAGAGCGAGCACGAGCAGGGGGAGCGGTAGGCTGAGGGAGAGGGAGAAGCAGACTCCCCTCCCTCCATTCAGGGAGCCCGATACGGGGCTCGTTCCCAGGACCCTGGGATCATGACCTGAGCCAAAGGCAGATGCTAAACCAACTGAGCCACCCAGGCACCGCCCCCCCCACTCTTTAAAAAGATTTTATATATTTATTTGACAGAGAGAAAGAAAGAGAGCAAGAGAGAAAGAGGGAATCTGAAGCAGACTCCGTGCTGAGTGTGGAGCCCAATGGAGGGCTCGATCCCACAACCGCAAGATCACGACCTAAGCTGAAACCAAGAGTCGGACACTTAACCAACTGAGCCACCCAGTCGCCCTGGGAGTTTTTACTTTAAAACTTCCAGAATTGGATCTACTGAAAAACAGGCTTACATTGTCTTGCTCTGTTGGGAAGGCACCAATGCCAACTCGAGTTGTGTAAGCTTTCACAACCCCATACACTTCTCCAACATTTTGAGGGGGCATTCCCAACCCGGTACAGACACCTCCAACAGTACAGTTTGAAGAGGTCACAAAAGGGTAAGTTCCTTAAAAAAAAAAAAAAAAAAAGAAAAGAAACAAATATTATACACACATAGATATACAGTACTCTGAAACAATTACTGTGAAAAATCTGCATTTGGTACATTCTAGGTACTAGACAGACTTGACTACAACTGCCCTCTCAAACCTCAACCTTTAGTCTTGATCCTTTCTGTCTGTAATGAGAGCAGAACACAGGTAGTTAGAGCTATCTCTGCAGTGCTCACTCTGGGCAGGTTCCTTGAGTGTTCAGTTACTCAGCTCTGTATGGTAGCTACTCACCCAATGGACCGCTAAATAATTTCATGCCAAAACCCAGGCGTTATTCCACCGTGTAGACTTATAATCTATGTGTTTTTAACATGTTCCTATTGGTTTAAAAACGAATTTATTTTATTCCCTTGATACTGATTTTTACGATACAGCCACAACCTAGACCGACACCAGGATACTAAGAATTCTGTGGTATTCATTATCCTACCTTCTGGTCTATATTAAGGGAATAATCCCAAAAACGACAAGAGAAGCTAAGAGGGGTGTACTCCTCCATCCCCAAAGATCCCGTTCCTACTTCAACTATCCACTAAGCTAACCAGACACTCTGCTTTCTTTCCAGATTCCACAGGCATATCATGAAGTAAAAAATACATATTCACTGTAATAGAAATAGACATTTTCTTTAATTGGTATACATGCAGTCAAAAGCCAATGAAATGTCTTTAAGAGCTGAGAACACTCAGACTTATCCTTTGAGATCATGTTCAGAGGGAAAGGCCAACAACCAATGGGGCAGTAGCTGGAAGACGTCAAAGCCTTAACTTTTTGAAGATGGAGGAAATGCCCTAATCCATTCAGAGTCTCACACCAAGGGAGTTCAAGAGACTTCCACAGATCTTAGACGGGGTATGTTCAATGACAAAGTTTATTAGTTCTCGATATTTAAAAAAATGGCTGAATTAAAGGTAATTATCCTTCCACAGGATTCCTCTAATCATCTTATAGTTCCAAGCAAATGGAGCATGAACCAAACAACAGAAATCCGTTTACAGTATCCCAAACCCACTGACCCAAATAGTGATTTCATTTTTCTACTCAACTATGAAATGTAACACATGCATTGTGTATTCCACAATATTGCTTTAAAAAAAAGATTAGTAGATGACAACCATCCATCATGCCTGAATATACAAGCTAAAAGCCTTGTTTTAAAACCCCATAAGGTGAACATTCATTATTTATACCCTAAGTGCTTTCGGGCTCGGTTAGGCTCCTGCAAGTCTTATCTCACTCACCAAAATCGATATCTAGCAGTGCTGCATTCGCACCTTCTACCAAGATTTTCTTTGGTGGCCCATGCAGGGCCTCGTAGAGGAAGTAAACGCCATCTCTCACCATCGGTTTAATCCTTTCCATATAACCCTACAAAGACAAAAACCAATTTCAGTGTGTACTAATAAATTTACAACATGCTCAGGGCAAGTAAAACTCACCTGACTCTGTGACCAGGCAAACTGAAGTCATGCAAGGCAGAAGGGGGTTGGTGACGGTGCTCACCCTACTGCATACCTGGATTAGCTTTGGTCTCTCGTCCTGACTTTCCAGAACCAGGAAAGAGAACCAAGTGCAAGAACAGCAGAGAAACAATGAAATTCAAAGTTCTACGTGAACCTCACTGAAAGTAATGATGACAACCTTACATTCTTCATAAACCAGCTCTTGGGAAAATAAAAAGAGCTGAGCGTACTATACTGTGCTTTTATATTTTATGAGGTATTTAAAAAGCCGCATTTATAATCCATGTAACCATGAGTTTTGAAACACGCACTGGGTGACTGTCAAAATGCTGGTGCGGGTCACAGGTAACATTGCCGAGCATACAAAAAGCGGTAATTGTTAATAATCTTTTGCCACTGTGTCCCATGACAGCCACTGTGTCCCATGACAGCAATATCTCAGCAGTATTACTAGCAGATAACATCAACTATTTTATACATGAGCATTATAAAACTCTCATAAAATATATTTAAAGTATTAATAATACTGCTTAACTTTAGAATTCAATTAAAAATGTAATATAAACAAGAGTTCCCCCAAGGCCTAAAGTATAACTACAATAAAACCCAGTTTCAACTATGTTTTCATATTTAGCCAGTCTAGTATGGAAATTCCACAATCCACTCATGAACTCACCGAACAGGTTATACCCACTGATGAAAGTCTCGTCCCCCCTCCCTTGGCTCTAGTCTCCTGCTTATTCCTGGTTTAGACCTTTTGTTATGCCTGAAATGACCATGCCGTTCATCATGTCCCTTATTCCTTAAAGTGCTGGCTCAACATATCCCACCTATTAAGAATCTTCTTCCCCAATTCTGTTCATGATTATTCATCTGCTTTACATTCACGTGAAACATGGATAGAACAGAACCAAAAAGCCATATCCAAACTTTAGTGCATAAATATTTCCAAGTTGCCTGGAATAAATTTAAAATATTTGTTGCATGACAGAATGAAAAGAAGGTGGCAGTCTATTCTAAGCAATGACCAATACACTGAAATCTAAATACCAACATTTAGAATCTTCCTTGGAGGTTTGTTTGTTTGTTTGTTTGTTTGTTAAAGGAATTCAGTGAGTAGATAGGCCTAAGGTCTACAACCATTCTAGAATGCATATGAGGTTTGTAAATTCCTTTTCAGCTCTGGAATTCATGTTCATAGCTATTCAGAGAAGAAGTAATAATCAGATACATAGGGCCCAGCTTGAAACGCACCAAACATCAGGGACGAATTTAAGGGTGGAAAGGGTAGGAGATTTGCCTACTGATGAACTCAGGCACCACTGACACCTAAGAGTGGCCACACATGGACCCAACCTTTGGCCAATCACCTTCTTTGTCTTTTAAGACCAAGTGTTAAAGACACTAGCCCTGTGGGGCGTCCTTCCAGAACGGGCCTGCCAGCTTTACAAGTTATCTCCTGCTGCCCCTCTGTTGATCTATGCTCCACATTGCTAGGAGGGATTTTTATATAATACAAATCTCGTCTTTTTTCTGCTCAGAATTACTCACTAGCTTTTCATTAACTCCATGATAAAAGCCAAACTCCCTATTGTTGCATATGAGACCAATACAAGATCTGTGAAATCCAACTCTGCTCCCCACTCAATATTTTCTTTCAGCCACATTATGTGAAGTGACTCAAACATGCCATGTCCTTTTAGGTAGGCCTATATGCTTTTAGACTTAAAAAGGACAAGCAATTTGCTTTACTAGTTCTTATTTCCAATGCTTTACACATATCTGTGTGGCATTTATTATACTATAAATTATTTAACATATAACTTCTCAGTCACAGCGTAATTTCCATAAAGGAAATTAAATACTCTACGTTCTTCATTCTTATGTTTGCAGTTCCTAACACAAAACCCGAATGAATGAAAGATCTTAGATGCCAATCTGGCAAACAAGTTCTAAAAAGGACATTAGAAAGGCCAGAAAGCATTACCTTGAGTTTTTGTAATTCGCCTTCAATGTCGATTTCCAGAGTGGGGTATATAGATTTGTATTGGTTAGCCAGAACTTTGAACCTGAGAAATATAGATAAAGCAAGCCAACAGCTCAATTAAAAATAGTCCGAATAATATCATTCGATTCAAATGGTTTCTGTAGATAAGCAGTTTTAATAACAAATGTATCCCAAACTGAAGCTACATTCTAAGAAATAAAATCTAAACAGATCAATCATATGAATAAATGATACACTCAAAAACAGTACTTTTTATTCAAATTTAGGAAGACCAACAACATAATCATGATGATGTGTGTGGAGGGAAGGGGAAGAACTAGTCTGTAGTAACACGTGAATATGAATTATATTACACTGTGTGAAAAATAAAAGGGGATGGTCTACACGATGTTTTTAAGAGACAGAGGTAAGGCCTTTGATGCCACCTGTTATTAAATGCAACCAACTAACCCCATGTCACTGAGTCACCAGATAGCTTTGATGATGATTAGGTCTCTCATGGAGATTTTTCTAGAGAGTAAGTGTCAATGAGGCAATTTCTATTATTTAAGGTGAGTTTGGTACAAATAGTTCACCAGTACCTAAGAGCCTAATTAGGTCTAGGTGGGGGAAGAGAGGTCTCCAGAACTGAAAATCTGAGGGTCAAGACTCTAGGATGTGGTAACCTCACCAAAGCACCCCCT
Organism: Ursus maritimus; assembly: GCF_017311325.1. Taxonomy (NCBI): domain Eukaryota; kingdom Metazoa; phylum Chordata; class Mammalia; order Carnivora; family Ursidae; genus Ursus; species Ursus maritimus. The sequence goes on from NW_024424452.1 coordinate 66,527,683, forward strand.
GGAAACTCTGTTTCTCAGCAAACCATCCCAAACTCCAATCCTTACATATGACCTTGGCTTTGCCTTCTTGGGGTACTGCTAGGATAGCAACATGAGGTTACTTTCCATGAAGTTTAATTTGAAATTAAGTAATAAAAATAACTTTAAAGTCCAAATAAAACAAGAAAAGCCAAGCACCACTATTCAACTAGAAGACTGATTTTACCAATTTGCAACCTGGATTTGAAAAATTTCAAAAAATCCATTTGCTCTTTCCACTCTGAAACACAAGCTAGTTACCTCTCAGAGAAGCCATCAAAGTCAGAAACCAGATCGCACATCCGCAGTCCACTCCGAGCAGCTTTGGAAGAATAAACTGGGCCAATGCCCTTTTTTGTGGTACCCAAACTTAAAAATAAATCAGAAAAAGCTTTGAGTTAGACAAGAAAGATGGAGCTCTTGTGGTCAGATCATCACAAAGAATGAAGGTACTCTATTTTCTGTAAGTTTATATTCACAATCCTATTGATTTTCTCTGGAATCTAAACAGGATATTCTAAAAATTTTTCTTAAACCTCTGGCCTAGAATTTAAACATTAGGGTCTGGATATGCTTAAACTGCACCAAAAACAAAAACAAAACACCCTACTTTTTTCCTGCTTGTTCTTGTCTCTGTTGCTCCTGGATACCATCAGCTGCTTGATGGAAATCGAATACTGAGGGGGAAAAAAAACAAATCACAGTTGTTGTTGAAACAAAGGTAACATAGGAGGAGCAAAACATACTGTATTTTAAATTACTTAAGCTATAAATCCCTTCAGCCTAATTTCATCATGACTAATCAAATGGATACATTTTATTTTTTAAAAGATTTATTTATTTATGAGAAAGGGAGGGGGAAAGAGACAGAGGGAGAGAGAGAGGGGGTATGAGCAGGAGGGGTCAAAGGAGAGGAATAGAGGATCTCAAGCAGACTCCGCACTAAGCGTGGAGCCCGACATGGGGCTTGATCTCATGACCTGAGCCGAAACCAAAACTGGAGGCTCAATCGACCATACCACCTAGGCACCCCCAATGCATACATTTTAAAAAGCACCAACAATGGTGGGAGGGAAAGTTATTATGTCAACAGGTATACTACTATGAAATACACCTGATTGTTCATTCCTACTAACTACAACATATATTATTTTAAAAACGGTCAGTAAGAGGGTACCCCAGAATTCTATGAAGCTCAGTTTACTAGGATACCCTCTTTTCTTCAGGTTCTACCCTGCAGACATCTTTGGGTTATTCTGACATCTCTCTCTCTCTCTCTCTTCTCAGCAGTCTCTCCGAGCTCCCATCGTCTCTAGCCAGAACTGTAGCCAACTGAGTGTGCCTATTTCCCCTCTTGCACATCTCAAATTCATAACTTTTAATGCAGCAAAGCCATCTTTCCAAGACACAAATACGGCGTCACCACCCCCTTTGCTTTAAAAATCAATGGCTTTCTATTGATCAAAAGAAAAAGATAGAACTCTTTTGTGGCCTCCAGGCATAGTCTGCTCTTTCATCTGGGGCCCCCTTTCTGCCCTTGGGTCACAACGGACATTCCTTCACATCCTGGGCTACAGGACATACCCTCTGCCTGACTGTGTTTCTGCCTGCACGCGCAAGCGCACTCACGCCCACACACTCTCTCCCCTACCAGTATTTTATGAGTCTTGGGACCATGTCAGTTAGCTTACCAGTTGATTTCCTGCGCCTACAAGTTCTCAAATATTTACCGACTGAATAAATAGCCATTTTATGGAACAGGCAGGCCTAGAATTTGGTCTTCGAACTTTTAACCAAGGCTTCTTTTGTTTCAAAAAAGCCTTATGGGAATATAATTTACATACCATAAAATTCACCCACTTAAACTGTACAACTTAATCATTTTTCCATACATTAAACCATGGCTTCTTTTCACTAATGATTGTTACTGTACCCAAATAAGTTGAAATGTATAAATCTTAAACAGAATGACTGATATAAGGTTCCTAGAACTAGTGGTGGCATGTGTAAAAACTATTTGGCAGCATCAGAAGACGAATGCTTTAGTTATGGATGTTGAAACCAGAAAAAAAAAATTGAGGAAACTGGACCTTAAAGCACCCTCTGATTAATCCTAGCCTCTAAAGCCTTCTCTGCCCTAAGTCCCCTTTTTGAGACACTGCCGAGTTGTCAAGGCAGTCCTCTCCTCTGCTTGGCAAGGTTAACAAGCACAGCAGTGAATGGCTAACAGGTTTCCCTAGTCCTCTCCGAAGGGGAGTTCCAGCACTTCCTACACTAGGTGATCACAATACAGAGAGTACATTTTTACTGTGTGATTTAAAATTATCCCGTAAATCACTATCTGTCTCAGTGCCACAGAACTGGGTAGCGATGACATCCTTAAACTGCACTGGCATATTGCACACCAAAAGATATTCACAGGAATGGTCAGAGCAATATTACTTGTAATAACTCAATATTGGAAATGACTCAAAGTTACATCAACGGTAAAAATGGATCAACTGGGCCATATTCATACAATGGGATATACGATTCAGCAATGAAAATAAGATATTGCTTCATTTAGTAATAAGGACGAATCAAATGGGCATACTACTGAGTCGAAGCCAGACACAACAGATTATATAAATGTGTAATTTGTATAAAATTCAAATACTGACGAAGCCAATCTATGCTGAGAGAATAGGGGTTACCCTCGGTGAGGGGGAGTAGATAATAACTAGGAAAGGTCGTCAGAGTAGCTTTTTTTTTTTTTTTTGAGCTATAGGGACATTTAACATTAGTTTCTGGTGTAGAATATAATGATTCAGTATTTGTATATACAGCAAAATGACTGCCATGTGAGTTTAATTAACACCGATCACCATAAACAGCCACAATTTCTTTTTGTGGTAAGACCTCTTTTTTGTTTTCTTAAGTAGGCTCCACACCCAGCGTGGGGCTTGAACTCACATCCCTAAGATCAAGACCTGAGATCGAGAGCAGGATACTCTCCCGAAGGAGCCACCCAGGTGCACTGTGATAACTTCCAAGATCTATTATCTTATAGCAACTTTCAAATATGCCATACTGTATGACTAACTGTAGTCACCATGCTGTCCATGGCATCTCCGAGACTTTTTTATTCTGTAACTAGAAGCTTCTAACTTCTGACCGCCCTCATCCATTTTGCATGAGCAACTACCAACTGCCTGCCTCGGGCAACTTCCAGTATGTTCTCTCAGTCTCCGAGTCCGTGGGGTTTTTGGGTTTTCTTTCTCAGGACTGCTTTGATTATATCGTTTCTCTGCAGTTCCATAGAAGTTTCAGGATTGTTTGCTCTATTTCTGTGAAAAATACCACTGTAATTTTGATAGGGATTGCACTGAATCTGTAGATTGCTTCGGGCAGTACGGACATTTTAACAGTACTAATTCTTCCCATCCCTAAGCACAGAATAGTTTTCCATTTATTTGTGTCTGCTTTAATTTCTTTCATCAATGTCTTACAGTTGTCAGCATAGAGGTCTTTCCTAGCAGAGTAGCTTTTTCGGGCACCAGAAAGGGTCTGTGTAACAAGGTAGTCAGTGGTTAAAGGGGTAAAATATTGTACACTTATTCTAGTAAGAGCTACCACATACTAGAGGGATTCGTTTCTTGTCATGTTCCCCATTTAGTACACAGCTTACAGCCTTTCTTACCTACCTTTGAGGGGCCAGCATCATTCTTAAGAAGCTGTTTCATTAAACTCTGACTTTGCAAATCAGTTATGACAAAAATTGAGATGATGGAGGAAGCCATTTCTTTTGAACGAAAAGATATTTTATATTTAAATATTGGCTTTATTTTCTACGTTCAGGTAAGTTACAAAGGCACCTGGCAATCACAAGTAAATGGTTGATGGAAAGCAGGTAAACCATATTTTTCAGAAGTTAATTTAGTACCTTGCCATAGAACTTATGTTTTTCAGGTTTTTCTAGGCCCTAAGGAGCAATTAGTGAAATCAGAATAATGACTTTCATAAAGCTCCATCATGGCATGGAGACTTAATACCTCCACTAATACTGTTTTTGAGAGAACAGTCTTTGTGTGAAGTTGCTTTGAGTATCTCTTCCATTTTCTACAGCCTAGATACTGAAAACAAAAAGTGCTGCCTTGGGGACTCAGTCTAATTTTTAAAATAGAAGATGATTATGCGTGTTCAGTAGGTAAGTTTTATTTACACCATCTTTTTTATTATTATTATCGTTAAGTTTTATTAACACTATTAATGTTACACCGTAGGAATGGGTCCAGTGGGAGCCTCATTACCTGTAATGGCCACTTTGCTGGCTTCTCCTATCTCCTCAGGTCTTCTTTCTCCAGTGTTTTTGTTGTTTTGTTCTTTAAATAGTGGTCACTTAACATGAGATCCACCCTCTGCACAGCTTTTGAAGTCACAGTATGGCATTGTTATCTATAGCCTCGGTGTTGTACTGTGTCTCCAGAACTTGCTCATTTGTCATCTCCTTCAGATGACGTGAATGTCATCTTCACCATGAAACGTCCCCAGCCACTTTATCTAAAATTATAGATCCCTACCCACCTCCTCCAAACTGCCAGACACTACACGTGGCTCCTTTCTTTCCTTAGAACTCACCACTACGTGCCACGGTACGTTCATCACAGTTTTATCTTGTTTATTATCTGTCTTCCCCTGCTATACTATAAGCTCCATTAGGAATTTTTATTGGCCTTTTCTGAATCCTTGGTGCCCACCAACACACTGGGCACAGAGTGGTCTTTCGACAGGTAGTTGCTGAGTCAAAGGACAGATACCCAACAACCTGCATTTCAAATGTTTAAAAAAATTTAAAGTCTCAGCCACTTCTCAGGTCTCTTTCCCTCAATAAGGATCTCTTATGTTACAAATTTTGTTGAGTTTCAATGAGGCAGGGCACAATTATAAAGACAGTTTCTCGCATACTTGCTAAAGTATGCTAATGTAAAGAACTGCCCAACAATGGACTCATTTTTAAATTTCTCTATTAGGAAACTGGCTGTTCAAAGCAAAAATATTAAGAACGCATTACAGAGTTTAGAACAATGCAGACATGGAGGTGCCTGGGTGGCTCAGTCACTGAGCGTCTGCCTTTGGCTCAGGGTGTGATCCCGGCGTTCTGGGATCGAGCCCCACATCGGGCTCCTCGGCTGGGAGCCTGCTTCTTCCTCTCCCACTCCCCCTGCTTGTGTTCCCTCTCTCACTGGCTGTCCCTCTCTGTCAAATAAATAAATAAAATCTTTGAAGAAAAAAAAAAAAGAACAATGCAGACATGAAATGTATGACAATGATGATACAAGGGACTGGACGAGGGAAATGGAAACATTTCCTTGTAAAAATCTTGGGTCAAACGTTATATTATTTTAAGGTAGATGATGATGATTTAAAGTTGTATATTATAAATCCCAGAACTACCACCAAAATTCACGAAATAGGAGGTATAAACTAATAAACTAATATTGCAGATAATATTTAAAATGTTAAATCTAAAAGAAATCAGGAAAAGGAAGAAAAAAGACAAAGAGCAAAAGGAACAAATGGAAAACAAAAAGTAGATATAAATGCAATCATATTGATAATTAACTATATTAAAAATAAATGATCTAAGCACTCCAATTAAAAGCAACATTGTCACAATGAATAAAAGGTAAGACCCAACTATATTTAGTCTATAATAAATGCCCTGTAAATATAAAGATATAGATAGGTTAAAGATTATTAGATTGAAAAAGATACACCATGCAAATACCGATCTTAAGAAAACTCTGCTGGCTATATTAATATCAAAGCAGGCTTCAGAATAAGGAATATGACCATAGAAAAGGGGGATATTTCATCAGGATGAAAGAGCTAACTCATCAAAAACGTAAACTTAAATATCCATGCAATCTACCTGGGCTTCAAAGCAGTCAAAGCAAAAACTGACAAGAGTTGAAAAGAAAAACAGACAAACCTACAATTCTTGTTGGAGGTTTCGACATGCCTCTCTCTAGCTGACTGAGAGCAAGTAGGAAAAAAATCAGCTAGGACACAGAAGATTTGAACACTGTTTAACAGACACTTCAAGAACACTCAACAACCCTACTCAACAGAACACGTATTCTAACTGCTTGCAGAACATGGACCAAAACAGACCCTGTGCTTGGCCATAAAACAAGTCTCAACAAATTTAAAAAGACTGAGATCAAACATAAAGTATATTCTCTGTCTACAACAAAATTAGAAATAAATAAATCAGAAAAATCATCCAATATTTAGAAGTTTAAACGTATTTCTCAATAACTCATAGGTCAAACAGAAATCACAAAAAAATTACAAAGTATTTTCAACTGAATGGAAATAAACATACAAAATGTCAGTATTTGTGGAAATAGCTAAAGTAGTATTAAAGGTACCTGTACGGCTTTAAATGTTTATATAAAGAAAAGAAAGGTCTAAAGTCAGAGATCTAATAAGCTTCCAAAGAGGCTAGAAAAAGTGAATAAAATCCACAAAGTATGTCAGTCCAGCACAGTTTACTTGAAAGAAGTCAGCGTACTGGGTTACTGGGGCTACGGTAGGCCTCGAGGCTCTGATGGGTATTCAGGAGGCGGTGATCCTTAAGAACTTTGATGGGCTACTCTTTTTTGTTTGTTTTTTAAATGTAGTCTCCAGGCCTAATGAGGAGCCCAACAAGGGGCTTGAACTCAAGACCCTGAGATGGAGATCTGAGCTGAGATCAACAGTCAGACCCTCCAGACTGAGCCACCCAGGTGCCCCTGACGGGGCTGCTCTAAAACGGGGGTCAATGCTAAAACTAGAGTAGCCACTGCCCCAGGGGACACTTGTATTTAAATACAACTGAAGAGTTTGCACCAGGCCACTCTTTTTCCTGGTTATTGTCTCGAAAATTAACTCTATCACATCAGAGATAGGATAATAACACGGAAACAAACGTCAAATTTATTAGTGGTGGTTGAATTTAACTTTAGAATCCAGTTTGCTCTAACTAATCATGGAGGAGAAGGCTACTCTGAATTAAGTCTGAACCATCGAAAAAGCGGCATTAATACATTTTAGACACAAAGAGTCACTCTACAGCTATGCCAGATAGCAGACCTGCTTTTACATGATAATTAATGTGCAAATAAATGCTTTGTATTTTGATGTGGTGTATTTTATAATAGAATTAGAGATGTCTCATGAAATACTGCTTTTAGGATTCATTTGGTTAGCTAATTCTTTCTTCAGAAATAAGTAAAATTTAGCCAGTCCTTAACTAAAAGAGAAAAAAAAAAATTCAGATTTCATGTATTTGGAGCCCAACTATTATAATACATCCTAGTTTTCACTAAAATTAAAGAAAAATTGGCTACTAAATGCTTCCATGTGACAAGTTTCTGATAATAAGACAGCTAAATGCATTATGTGCCCCTTACCAATATGAGCTCTGTCAGATATGATAAGCCTTTTTTCCCAGCCTTCCAAACCTAGAAAGAAGGAGAAAAAAAATACGGCTTATTAAACACTTGGCATATATCTCAATTTCTTTAGAAATACAATGTTTAAAAGTGTTTTTCATGGAAGTAATCACTTACATATCTTGTCTTCTGTATAGGACACAGGTTTAACAAGAATCTTCTCACCTGTCATTCATTATATTTACACTCATTCACAAGTTCTATCTTTCTAAATGTGTTATCTAAACAGCTCCAAACTCAAGCCAGCCAAATCCACATAAAATACTTCCAAGAACCCAAAAGCAAATGGGAGGAAAATTGTTAGAGGCAGGGGAGGGGGAACTAGCTGCAGAGCAGGAGGAGAATTTCAAGAAAAGGGTTAATTTTGGGAATAGCACCCTTTTCCAAAAGACAATTATAAAATGGTGGGATTAAACAAAATAATAAAATGTTCTCACTAATTCCTCCAAAGGACTATCAACTACTGCCCTTACTACATTGACTTACAACATGACATACGTATCTCCCCATTTAGCTGTGAATGCCTGAGAGCAGGGGCCATGAATTTTCATAGCACGGGGCCTATCATCCCATAAATGTTCAAAGAACTATTGCTAAATGAATAAATGAATCTAAATGGATATGTTTCTTTAAAGACAGTACCTTAGGAAGCTACATGCATTCTAAGAATCAGCCGCCAAGCTCTAAACACTTTCAAAACTAATATCTAGATATTAAAAATTAGGTGTTAATTTTGATAATATCCAAAGATGTGTTTCAAAAAGGAGTCCTTATAAAGAGGAAGTGCTGAAAGTGAAAGGGGGATATTAAGCCTCCCCCTCTATAGCTGTTTTTGACATGTAAGTATGTATTCTAAAGTCAGCTTCAGGCATATTATACAGAAATTTATTACAAAGAAAATTAGTAAAGTGGATTCAGCTGGATTAGACAGGCTGAAAGGAAAAAGAAAGGAGGGCAAAATTTTTAAAGGGGATGAAGGAGAACAGAGGGCAGCATGGGAACCTCAAGTTGACCAAATTCAAAAGCAGCCAGCAACACCTAGGTAAAAAATGCAGGGAGTGGGGCGCCTGGGTGGCTCAGTCGTTAGGCGTCTGCCTTCTGCTCAGGGCGTGATCCCAGAGTCCTGGGATCGAGCCCCGCATCGAGCTCCCTGCTCCACTGGGAGCCTGCTTCTTCCTCTCCCACTCCCCCCCCCCCCCCGCTTGTGTTCCCTCTCTTGCTGGCTATCTCTCTCTGTCAAATAAATAAATAAAATCTTAAAAAAAAAATGCAGGGAGGACAACAGACATGGTAGGAGGGCAGGCAGGATTCTGTGAAGTCAGATTCAGTTGTTAGGAACATTTGAGGTCGGATTGCTACTTTTAAACCTGAACAATAAACTTTAACAACATAATGGAATTAAGTATTTTAAATATGAGCCAAGCTAAGGGGAAACAATGCTTTTCCTCAACTGCATATTATTTGCATGACCAAATTCCCCTCAAAGCCTAGCAAGGCAGGCAAACTGAATGTACACAGCCTTCCAAAAATCCAACAGAGATTAGGAAGGGCAGGAAATTAAGCCTTTAAAATTTTTTTCCTGAGGAGACAGAAGTGAATACTTTCATAGAAGGAGCACTTCCCTCATTTGGAGGGAGGTACGTAAACAACCCTCTTTTATCCCTGGTTTGTATGACCAACAGAAACAAGACTGATTGACGGTGTGCAAAGGGGACCTCACTGGTTTCCTGACCCCCGCAGCTAATGTTTGGTTTGGGAGATGGGGCCAACTTGAGCACAAATGACAAAGGAACTCAGGAATCTCTGAGTCTCAGTGGATATGAATTCCAGCAGCCTGAAGAGCCACTCTGCAGATGACCCAGGTGTAAAAAAATCAGGGCTTACACAATGACCTTATTATGTGTGTCTTTTGTTTAAAATACTGATTAAAATGAATACAATTTAACGGACATTGAAATATTTGTCCCATAATAACCAGCAATTTTAAAGTATAAGACAAAATGTTAACTTTGTCTGACATGAGATCCCAATGAACTTTCCAAAAACCAAACTAGTCCCCAGGCAAAGTGGTCATTCTTTCATACCTTTTCCTTTTTGGACATTTTTCTCTGCTTCCTCAAATAATCCAGGAAGATGAATTACCACACCATTTCCTAGAGGAAAGCAAACGAATCCCAACCTTAAATATCTATACTTGCAATACAGACGTCTACGATACCCCTTATCCGGAACAGTGCAAGAGTGAAGGACTCTGACAAACGGGACGTCTGATTTATCAGGGAGTTACCACAGAAATGGTTCCAAGTGTTAGAAAGCAGTGTAATGTAAATACATAATACGCAGAATATAAAACACTAACGTTACATTCAGTATAATTTGGAATTTCTTTGAAACAAAGTAAAACTCTTCTTTTGAAAGAACCAAGTTACATTGTTCTAGGCAAATGGAACCAAGTTACAGTAGACGCTAAATCAAGGCCTTTCAAATTAGGGAATCATACCCTATTTGTGGTCATAAAATCAATTTAGTGGGTTGTGATTAGCACTTTTAAAGATAAAAAACCAGGATAAAAGATTGCAGATTGCATCATGTTATAAGGGTTCAGAATCGATCCATGAACCCCTCCTGTATTGCTTACTGTGTACGCGTCCGTGTTTGGAAAGCTGACCTGATAATCTACTTTATAAAATTAAGATTGCCAATGACCACAGTTAAACACAAATTATTCCAAAAAGCATTAGTGCTAAAAGACAGAGGTGTAAAATAGCCAGTCAGGTATATTCCAAAAGGTACCAAGGTCAAGATTAATAAGGGATCAACGAAACATTTGAATCGTGAGAGATGAAATCAGCTCAGATAATGAAAAATGAACACGATTATCAATTGGGGGGGAACCTCAAGGGGTTCAGTTTATACACTTACCAATGAACGCAGTAACATTTGGATTAATTATTCCACTGGGTAAAAGATGAAAATCGTATTCCACAGAATCTACAACAACTGTATGGCCGGCATTATTTCCTCCCTGAAAGTACAAGATCGGGGAAAATTGAACCTGACAATAAATATGACAAGTAACACATCTGCCTTCCAAAGGGAATTAATAATTTCTTCCAAAAATGTCAGTGTAACTTAAGAAAACCCAAGTATGTATTTGCCACAAATCCATATTCTTTAGAGGCTTCACAATAGTTTGGCTACCCTCTCTTCTTTCCCCATCGTAGTACCCTGGAGTGGTTTCTTTCCTGACAGGATCTAGAACACGGGAATTCAGGTTTCTGGGAGACATACACTCTTAAAAGAGAAAAAAACGTGAAAAAAGCACAGGGAACCAATTATTTTGTTCTCGGTACTCTATAGGTCATGTAGCAATCTAATTAAAAATCCATGATATTTTATCCAAACATAGAAAAATCACTAAATTAGAAAAGAGTAATCTATCCAGTTACCCTAACTTGACATAAACATTCATGTAATTCCCATTGTATTCAGAGGGTGGCAAGCAGCTTTGTGACCTGAAATTTGTATTCTTACATGGACTTACCAACTAGGAAATTTCCCAAGGAACTCCCTCAAATATTGGCTACCCCGAGACTCTAATTTTTAAATTTGTAAGTCAATCCTGTGCGTCTGTTTGGTACCAATCCCTGAATCCACTCATCTCTGGATAAAATAATACACAGGGTCAAAGAACCTCTAAGCTGAGAAACATACTATAAACCCATAGTGAAACATAGTGAAACTCAGGCCTAATGGTCAATAAAAAGCAAGATATGACGTCAGATTATAAAAATTGGGTACACAGCAGACTGATTATAGGTAACCAGAAAATTTTTCTAATTTCTAAGTTTAAAAAATATAGAAGAAAACACAAATCAACTGAGTATATGCTTAAACTTCTACACAATAACAAAAAGTTTAAAGCAAACAAACTAGGAATATATTTGCAACAAATAAAAACTATAATATCATCCTGGCTGGACTTTTAAACACCAATCAAAACTATGTCCCCTGAGAATGACTGGTTTAACTTTATCCTGTGGCTATTTTTGACAAAATGAATGTTATTTCCTTTTTACCAAATCGTCACCAATCACGAATTCACAAACAGTGCCAGAAAACAGGTCCTGAAAAAAAAAATCCTCTGAAAAGTAAATGCCTATTTACACTGCATTTTGCACAGATACAAGCAAAGAATGCCTTACTTGAAGACTAGTGTATGTCAGGTGGGCTTAGAACAAAACCAAAAAAGACTCCACAGTGGGGGCCTGAAGTCTGGAAGACAACAGGAGGACAGAGGCGGGAGTGGAAAGCAACACCTCCTTCCCTCCATCCACCAACGGAACCAGTGACTACTTCTTTCCTCTTTATTTTTTAATAGGAAACATCTGCATATGATACATAAGGCACAGATGGATACACAGTAAAAGTGAAGTCTTCCTCATGCTCTTCTCCCCACCAGCTTCTGGTGTCCTTCCCGAAGGAATTTTGCATAAGCAAACAGGTATTTGTATGTTGTTTCATTCCACACATACAAATGGTAGCAAACTATACACCTGGCTGCTTGTTTTTACTTAGCAAATTTGAGCACACATGCCTTACCCTGTAAGCCAAACCATCTCTTCATTTTAACAGCGGCACTATCCTGCTTCTTATATGGACTGGGAATTTATTTACCTGGTCCCACAAGAGAAGCAGCACGATTGTTTCCAACCTTTTGTCATTACAGACAATGTCACAATACACTTCCTGGTACACGCTTCATTATTACTTCACACTTGTGCAAACTTATCATCAATTCTGATAGACGCCTAAAATAAAAATAACTCATAGGACAAGCCTTACTTGGTTTTTATAGCGTTTCTTTTACTTTATCCCTCCTACCAATATTAGCCTTTTTATCATGACTTTTTATGATTTAGGAAACCTCCCCCAAATTTTCAGGAAAAATCTTTCCAGAACATGAAGCTCATTAAAATGTCCTGAGATCCTACGAAGATGCTAAATTGTTATAAATCACTAAATCCAATAGATTTTTACTGAATTGTTATAAAGTACCAGTAATTTTGCCACCAAAAAAAAAAAAAAGTCAAGATTATTTCAGCAAAATCAGTTTATTTTTTAAATCCATCATTTGCTTAAGAAACTACACCATAACTTTTGGAATAGACCTGTGAAGTAAGTCTCCCTAATTTACCCAAAATTATTTTTGTAGACATAGTAACATAAATCTTTTCCTGAAACAATTATTAACTTGGTGGAGCCCAATTACATTCTTACTGTGGAACAAAACCTTACTTTTTCTTAGATAATATTTTACCGAGATATGCAGTACTCACGGCAGTGACTGTAATAAAGAGAGGTTTCTTTCTGCGAGGCAGGTGGTTGTGACAGATGACATCAGGGGGATAAATTGGTTTAATCTATAAGTTTCTCCAAGTTTGCAGGCGGTGGTTTTAGCTGGAAAAGTTCAGCTGCAAAAGGCTTGAATCACTTTACTGAACAGCTGAGCTCACTCCAACACTAACCAACCCCTTCAATAACCAATGCCCTCTTAAGGCTTACTATATGACTTAAATCTCATTTAAATTTTATTTGGCTGAGCAAGAAAATATGGTTAAATATACTCAGAATAACCCTAGATTATTCTATTAAGGAGCTAGGGGAGAAAAATTAAGTGTGCTAATTAGTATATTTGGTCACTAGTGCCCTAGGGGGAGTTGGGGTATGACAACTTCTAATCTTAAAACACACAATTATGCAGAAAAAAGATTCCCAAGGTGAACGGAGAAGGAGCTACTCACAAAGGAGTTTCTTGACAAGGCGATCTATACATGAAGTAAGTTTTAGTATACTGTCCTATTTTACAAAATGCAACAGATGAAGCTTCAAATTTGAAGTATTTATTTGGATGCTAACATAAAATACTTATAAATTATGTGCAATATACAAAATTCACCTTGGGAGCTCAGGCAGTTGTCTCCAAACATAGATTACAATGGTCCAAGGAGAGGTCACGTGCATTAGCAAACAGCAAAACAAGGTTTCAACATGAGCACCACTGCCAACCGCCACCTCGGCCACCCACCCTCATCCTCCAGTGAATTACAAGGGCAGAGAGTCTGAACTTCAGTTTCCGTGTCTGTGATCGCACTGCCCCTCAACGGGCGACTCTAGGAGTGGGTGCCAGAGTAAGCAGCAAGAACACATACATTTAATCACGTTTAATAATTCTCGTAAGTAGTACTGGGGAGGCCAGAGAGGACTATATAAACGTTAAGAGATGAATATTTTCTTGTCTACTTTTAACAGAAATGTACCATTTGCTTCTCAATGCAAAATTTCTGCAAAACAAATTTGATAAATAATCCCTAATTATACAGTACTAATCATATATTCAGATTATTAGTTACATGTTAACTACCTCTTGCTGTTTTGCTAAATTCCCTTAACACATGATTCCAATCACTCATGTAGTACTTAACGCTTTTAATTATCAAAGTTGCATGTTTTATACTAACTAAAAACACAGAATATTGTGGACTAGCAATTAGTTTTGTTTTCCGGATCAATCATTAGAGAAAATATTTTTTAACAATTTAAAATTTTAAATAGTTTAAATTTTGAAATATACCCCCTAAAACAAATAAAAGACCAGCGTGAACCCAAAATGACTGCATATTAAGTAGCAAGTTTCTCTGAGGAAAAACATAAGTTTATAATGCCTTACTGATGGCTTTTCCTGTGCTGAATACCAAGAATAAATGCAAATTCATTGTATTAAAGAATATATGAAAAAATCCAATCAGGTCTCACCAGTCACAAAACATCACCTAATTTGGTATTTATTTTACTTATTTTCTTTGACTATTATTCTTACATTAAGATTAAATGCAAAAAAAAATATTAAATAAGCCTCTTAGTGACCAAGAAAAAAATGTCTCTCATGGACATAAACTAGAACATGATGTTGGGCTGGGGGGGGGGGGCAGAGAACAGAAAATTCTATGTTCTCAAAGCTAAAAAAAAAAAAAATCAAAGTTTCTGATGTATACCTATTCATTTTTTTAAACCATTACTGAGATAGCTCATTTCCACTGAGATAGTTAAAACAATAAAAACCTAGTTAATTCCAAACATTCTCCCCTCTAGAAAAACCCTAGGTCAACAGTGTATTAGACTGTTACCAAACAGTTCACAAATAAGAATAACCCAGAGCTATTATCTCCTCCTCCCATATTTTCCTATCTGAAATTAATTCTAGGTCAGCTATACCTTTTGTGTGTTCAGTCACTCTTCTTCCCCCCCCCTCATTTTGCAAATCATAGTAATCATTCCCTCTGGCCACAGTAATTGATCCAGACTGGGAAACCTGAGCCAACCAAGCCTGAGACAATCAAGCTCCTTGCGTCTTGGGAATTTGATTTGGAGAGCGAGGAAGGCCCTTAGTTTCGTGAAGCCTGGCATTTAAGGGCGCATACTTTAAAAAAAAAAAAAAAAAGGTTGCCAGTTCTGGCTGCTGAGATCCCAGGAGCTGCCTTTACCTGAGGCCACTCTGAGGACTGGCTACCCCGCTCTTGCTTCAAACAAATCCCCATTTTGCTTAAGAGAGTCCCTCTCCGTTGCTGCAAACAAAAGAATCCACATGATTCACAGCACAAACTCACTGTGACGCGGTATGTATACAGCTGGCTCTCCAACGCTCACATCTTGCCCTGGTGGTAAACTGAATATAAAAAATGATTAACTCCCAAATGTTAATATGCTGTCAAGAACAAAACTCTAAAACACTACAGGGATGATATAATAGTATTTAGTTATTTTGTAACTGTTCTCAGCTGTATACTTAGCAATTTGGTTTTAAGCTTAAGAAAGAAGATAATTTTCTTTCAGTGGCTTGAGGAACCTCTGGTTCTGAGGGAACCAGACTCTGTTAAGCCCAACTCTAGGATAAAAGTTTGGATCAGGAAATCAAGATGTGGAAGTTTCTAAATAAGTAGCACCAAAGGTCCAGGGGAGATTAAAAAAAAAAAAAAATTGGAAGGGAATGAAATGACATTAGTCTGCAACAGTAACTCCTTCAAAAAAAAAAAAAAAATAGTGACTCCTGATTCTTAACTCAGTTTGTTGTTAGGTCTTCCTCTTCCCCAAACTACCGCCCCGCCCCACCCCAAGTTTCTGTTGTGATCCAGGAGGTAAAGACATGTCCGTGGCCTCCTGCAGTGTTATAAACAGTGGCATCTCTACCAGCAACAGTAGAGGCCCAAGAGTCCAGGGCTAACAATCTCATGCACACAGCCTGGAGGCATTTCTCAGGCCACTTAGGCCTCTAAAATGGTCTATGTGTCTTCTCTTTGTCCTTTCTGCTCTGAATACATGAACACAGTATTATAATCACAGAGCTCTAAGTGAACATCCATCAAGAACAGTGACCGCTCTGGATTACAGCAGAGAGCAGCAAAGCCTCGTACCCCAGGCCTCAGACCAGCAACCAAAAACAGGGTCCCTATTTCTTGCCTAGTCTTCAAGCATCTTAGAAACCTAACAAACATTTGAGACAATGCTTATTACCTGTGCTGGTTTCTTGGTAAAGACCTGTGTCTGTCTTTCCAGATGTGAAACATTTCATTACTTGCCAAAACTAAAACACCTGTTAATCCATAGCAATAACATAATTATAAACAAGGATGACTGTTCTTTTTTTTAAGATTTTATTTATCTACCTGAGAGAGCAAGAGAGAGACAGAATGGGGGGGGGGTGTTGTGGGCAGAGGCAGAGGGAAAAGCAGACTCCCTGCTGAGCAGGAAGCCCAAAGACCCTGGGATCATGACCTGAGCCCAAGGCAGATGCTTAACGGACTGAGCCATCCAGGTGCCCCAAGGATGACTATTCTTTTATGAAAAGTTGTAGAACTGCAATTAGCTTGTGATTCCAAAGTAGAACAGGTTAAGTTACTACCAGTAAGTCGATCAATTAAACTATTCAACAGTAACCAGACACACTAGATAGGAAGAGAAAACATATACAGGGTATCTGAATTTCTTTTTAGCAAAGACATCCAAGCACACTGCTCAGTTTTCTTTCAAAGGCTTAAGATACCCACTTTACCTTACATTATTACAGTTACCTTCCAGTTTCACACACAGATAAATACACATGAGGAAAAGCTTTGGAGGTTCTTAGGTCCTAATCAAGCTTTTAGACTCTAGGTACCTAAATCTAACATACACACTTACTAAAGCACGGTCATAGATGGGAAGATCAGACATGCAACCAAAAAATGCATAAACCAATGATGTGTGATGCAGCTCTTTGTAAATGCTTGGTTAAAAATTCACCTAATCATTACATTTATAAAGACATTTTCTTAAAAACACACAAATTAAATAGATTTCAAGTAAAAAAAAATTCCTCATAAATAAAACCCTTCCTTTAAAAAGGTTTAAAAAAGCCTGATACCAAAAAAAAAAAAAAACCCAAAAAACTTGATAGAGACAAAAATCCCATTTTTAAAAGAATTCTATTATATTGAGTTAAATATAATTAAAAGTTAGTTCAGTGCAAAGAACCATCCCATATTGGAGCCAGAGTAGCCCTGGGAATGGTCTACTATTTACTCTTTCAATTGTTGATTGCCAGGCAATACTAAATACTTCAAAGTCCCTTTTTCCATTGGTAAGAGTATTCTAATAGTTACCAATCTTCACTTATTGGTATGTAGTTCATCCACAGTGATCTTTAGTGTCAAAATATAACAGTCCCCAAAAGATAAGATAGCTAAATTTGTATCCAGTTATAGTAAACTATCACCTATTTTTCAATTTACCATTTTACTCTAGATTTGTTCTGGGCAACAATCTGTTCTAAAGAGAACTTAAAATTACCCAACTAACTGACCCATTCCCACCAAAATTAAAGAAACAAAATAATATTGATCAGATACCACTGACAGGATCTCATTAAAAATTTATGCCTCAAAAGATGACATTATATATTTTTTAAAAATTATATATTACATATACTGTTATATACTACTGTACTATTATATACAAATGACATGATTTACATATTATGTATATCAACAGAACAGGCTTAAATAGTGAACAACTTGGGACATCCTCATTAACTAAACTTTCAGATCTACTGCCCTCAGCAGACAAAAACTATTTACTAGAATAACATGGCATTCATGTTATTCATGTATTTCTGAGGAAATACACAAAAAAGATACAAATATCAGTTATCTATTTTCAAGCAGATACAAGAGGTAAGACTTTAGTATAAACCATTAAAGCCTATAAACATAATGGTACAATATAATAAGTACTAGTTGAAATACTAAGTAACAAATATTAGTCCAATAAATGCTGGGGATTCCACCTTAAATTCATGCCATCAGTCAATTAACTTGTTCAAGGAGATGTTAAAATAATTTACAGGAAAGGGTTAAACTACTGGTTTCAAAGAAATTTCTAGAGGTGATCCAGTCACCTAATAAATATTTGTTGAGTATTTACTTCCTCTCTGCCTCACAGAGTACCTGGTGCTATGGAAAAAAACAACAAAAAAGAATTAAGTCCTCTTTTTGAGAAAACTTCTATTCTAGCAGGAAAAACACAGTAATCCAAGAAAGCAAGATTTAACCAAGTATACCACACACTGGTATGTACTTATGACCTGGGAAATACTATAAACTGTATTAAAAAACAACTGATAGTCAGGGGGCACAGAAACAGCAATTATTATAAACCTGGAAAAACAGTTTACCTTAAACACTAATTCTCTACCATCTTCCAAATTATGGGAAGTGGTCTGGGGGGTAATTTTAGCTGTATATAAAGTCAAGGCATTACATAACACTTTAGTTATCCCCCTTAAATTATCTCTCAACTTTTCTGATTATTCCAAGGAGAAAGTCTCAGTTTGTTGCTGTTAGGTCTGCCCTATATATATATATATATATATATATAAATTTATATATATATATTTATACTTAGTAATAGCTGGTTTCCGAGCCTTCTGTGGATGCCAGCATCTGGCCACAAATTAACATTTTTTTCATTGTATTTACTTCACAGCAAACTTTTATATATGTAACAAGTGACAGGATAGACTTTCCCTTTATAATTAATTTTAGTTAATGTTTTCTCTTTATATTAACTTTAAAACCCTGGGGGAAAAAAACACCAAGAAAGGAAATACTGTTCTAGCTATTCCCGATCACAGGCAACTTCCAAGACTACCATGCTTGCTTTCCAGGAGAACAGTAAGTAAGCCCTTGCTTAAGAAGTAGTAGAAAGTGCAACAGTTAAAATATCTGTAGTTTCTACTCAACAAAATAAAAAAAATAAAGTATAACAGTTTACTTTGGAGGATTTGTGGGGGAGGGGGAGACAGCAAGAGACTTCTAACAAAGCTACTTTTATGCTGCCAGAAAGGGGCCTTCCTCTGCCCATACCTGAACTCTGAAAAACCTGTACTAGTATCCTTCTCCACCCCCAGCCTGGCAATACTTACTTATGTAGCAGTTGTCCAGTAGACTGTAAGCTCCTTGGGGGCACAATCCCTGCCTTTTTCAGCTTCTTAATTCTGGGGCCAAGCAGTTCCCCCTAAGAGTGTCACCTGTAGATCCTCATTATGTGATCGCTGGATAAATGAACTAGGCCTGGAGTTGGTCTATACTTCTTTTTCTTAAAAGACATCAATTTAAAGTTAAGGTGTTTCTAGTGGTTGTCCTTTGATGCAAGTTCTACACACATATTTATGGATCTAGAAAATTTACCAAATTATAAATAACTCTGCATAAATCCTTAATCTGAAGTATGGGACTTAAGTGCACTGACGATGAAAATGCCACTAGCTTGGCATCTATTCTTTCCAAGAGGCATTTGATATATTAAAACATACAGTTAGATGTAATGTCAGTTTTTCTTTTAAAAACTTTATTTTGGAAAAAAATTCTTTAGATTCCACTGTTAAACAATGGATACATTATGTGTATGCCACTTTTAGAGAAACAATCTGTTAAAATCTGAGTTTTTGGCATGAATATGACCAAAAACACATATTAAGCTCTAACAAAGTACCTATTTTCAGTAATACACAAAACTTCAATCATCAAACAAGGCAATTCAAGTTTAAAATGTCTTTTCTAATGTTGACTTTCCCCAGCACTCTACACTCACTAAGAATTTCAACATTCCATATTCTTCAGTTTTATAAACCAGGAGAACTTCATTAAGGAGAAGTCAGCTTCCTAGGGCTGGCCAATTAATAAAAAGTCACCCAAATGAATCACAAGAGCTATGCTTAAATCTATTCATTCTGT
The DNA here is from genome assembly GCF_017311325.1 of Ursus maritimus. Taxonomy (NCBI): domain Eukaryota; kingdom Metazoa; phylum Chordata; class Mammalia; order Carnivora; family Ursidae; genus Ursus; species Ursus maritimus. Next base: position 66,547,508 of record NW_024424452.1, read on the forward strand.
ATTTACTTTCACTAACAAAACTAGTAAGAATCCTTCTAATGATGAGTTCTTAAAAGGTACTAGAATATGAAGACTTTAGGGGCGCCTGGGTGGCACAGCGGTTAAGCATCTGCCTTCGGCTCAGGGCGTGATCCTGGCGTTCTGGGATTGAGCCCCACATCAGGCTCTTCTGCTGGCAGCCTGCTTCTTCCTCTCCCACTCCCCCTGCTTGTGTTCCCCCTCTCGCTGGCTGTCTCTCTCTGTCAAATAAATAAATAAAATCTTAAAAAAAAAAAGAATATGAAGACTTTAGAATTATACAAAGGTTGCAGGAAGTCTAAGTTTACAGGAGAGGAATGTTTGCCTAACGGGTTTGCTCAAATGTTCCTCTTCTATCTTCAGGTAACAGTTTAAAGCCAAACTTGGCTCCTTCTCAATCACTTCTCTCTAGGCTTTCCAAGGGCATCAAATAAGATTGGTCCATGACCACCTTCAAGAGGACGTTCTCTATAACATAGTAACACCTCCAATCTACAAACGAATTCTAGTATTTTTCAAAGAAATATTAAAATCGAGGATCTTTTAGAATAAATGCTATTGATCGTTACATTTCCCAAACCTTCTTACAACCCATAATGTAACTCAACCTAAGTATTACTATTTCCAGGAAAGGAAGAGATCAGGAATGACATGGAAGGGGACAAACAGGCCCAGCCTCTCTCCCTTTCTATCCAGCAAGAGTTGGGTATTCTCCTACTTCTTTCTCTATAGCATGGCCGGATCTGATTTTAAGACAAAAGCAAGGTGAAACCTGGCTTCCAGAGCAGCTCCTAAGGCAGTGTAGGGCAGGACTTCAGTGGAAACACGCTTAGGAGTAAGGTATTGAGTAAGGTAAGTGTGTTCCAGAGGGGTGGATGAACAGAGATCCGAAGATGGGGAGAAGTGGTGGGGGTGCTAGTAGTAATAGGAAGAGGCCACAACTCTCTTAGCTAAGGAATGGGCAGGGTGTTTCTGCATGCAAAAAAACAAGACAAATCAGAATCTCTGCACTTAGCTTTTTCTGTACTTGTGATTACCTTGTTTCTGCGTGCTCTGAATGATAATCAGTTTCAGGTGGAAAGCTTTTCAATCAAGCAGGCCTACTAACTTGTTAGAACATATACAGCATGGCATCATCATATTGTGCCATGTTCATGAAGAAGAAATCCTCTTGTGAAGTAAACAGCAGTTAGTTTTAGATATACTACAATTTGTTTTGAAAGTGGTTATTGCTCAACTATTTCGAATTTTGAAACTGGTAATAGTTATCTAAGAGCCTTTACAAAGGCGTAGCCTAGAGGCTGCTTCAAAGCAAGCGACAAATAGGAAGAAAGCTTACACTGAAAACCACGTGTCTCCCGGTAGGAAGTACATTACCAATCCATTTCCCGAAAGTTCACTTTCCATGTGAGCGTAACAATGTAAATATTTCTAAATAGAAATTTGACATCCACGTATTTACTTGCCTCACTCGCAAAAGAGCCGGGACTCTTTCCTCCGGAACCAAGTAAAAATCATGTACCCTTAATATTAACACGCGGGGTACGGAGTCAAAAACCGGGGCCATTAACCGTCCAAAGCCTGGAGACGGGTTCTCATGTCAACAAAGTGGACCCGAGGAGGCAAAGGTCTGAACGCTGGGGGCTTGCAGGTGGGGGAGTGGAGAATGGGTTTTCGGGCGCTTCGGAACCATCCCTTCCCACCTGGTCTCGCTGGGTGAGCGGGTGGGGGGGCGATGGGGGTGGGGGGGGCTGCGGCCGCGCGGGGTCTCCGCCGGGAGTCGGGAGCAGGCCTCGGGCGGCAGCTCCTCAAACTCAGACCGTATCCCGCCCCCACCCCGGCCCCAAGCTCGGGGCTGGGCACTGGCCCCCAGACGGAAAACTGCAACTCCCCAGACATCGCGCATCTCTCAAAGACTCCCGGTCCACCCTGGTCTTCCTTCAG
>NW_024424452.1:66549479-66568983 GCF_017311325.1 Ursus maritimus
GCCACCGCAACCCCTCAACCCAAGACCTCAGGTCAGGGGGTCTCTAACCTCCCGCCATTTCTCCACGTCGCCGCAGCTCCGAGCAGGAGAGAACCTCAAGGTGACACCTTCTTTGGGACTACGGATCCGCGTTCCGCGCCCGCGCTCTCGGGCCCGGCTTCCCGTCAGAGCCCGGTCGCCTCACCTGGCAGCGGCACACGATGTCGGCGTCCTGCGCCAGCAGATCCACCACCTTCCCTTTGCCTTCGTCGCCCCACTGCGCGCCCAGCACCACCGTCACCCGGTTCCCCCCGGGCCGCGCCCCGGGGCGGCCACAGTCGCCGTTGGGCAGGGAGGATGCCGCCGGGTTGGTCTCGGCGAACGCCATGGCTCCAGTGACGCGAGGAGAGCCCGAAAGAGACGCGGGCGGCGAGGAGTGAGCGAACTGAACTGCTCTGCGGCCGCCAGCCACATGCAGAGGAAGAAGGAGCCAGAGGCCGGCCCCGCCCCCGCCCCCGCCGGGCCGCCACCCTCCAGCCAGGCCCCGCCCCGCTCTCCGCCTCAGCCCACTCAAGGGGCGACCATGACTGCCCCGCGCAGGCCGGCCGCCGCAGCACCGCCCGCAGGAAGAGGCCCGGGTGGCGGCAACCGCCGCCACCCGGGACCGAGGCCACGCCCCTTCCGCAGCCTGGCGCGCCACCCGGGTGCGAGCCCTGCGAGCGGAAGGGGGCTGGGGCGGGGCCTCCAGCGAGCTTCGCCTCGACGCCCCGCCTACTCGCCCTTCTCCCGCTTTTCAAACCAGGGAGGCGCGGAGGTGCGTGCTCGAGCGTCGGACTACAACTCCCGGCATGCAACGCTCTGGGCCGAGGCGACGTTTTTTGGAGCCACGCTGTTTGCCGTCTGCAGGTCTGTCTCCGAAGGCGTTTTCAAATTATTTTTTAACGACTTGTCTTTATTAAAGGTCGAGATAGTGTGTGCTAAATACAAAGGGTGGCATTCCAAAATACAAATGGGATGGAATGGAAACGAATAGATTTAGAATTGGGAACTAAAGGTCTGCAAGTAAGAATAGAGATGGGAGCTAAATATATCTTTGCACCCAAGCCTCACAACAACCCCATGAGACAGGTTTTCTTTTCTTCACTTAAGAGGAAATAGAAGCTTCACTTTAGAGGAAATAGAAGGAAATAAAAGGGCATATTCCAAAGTAGAGCAATAGAGGACATTAGAACTGAAAATCTAGAGCTCAAGTAAAGTTCTAATCCTTCTCGTTTTACACATTAGTAACAGAGGCTCAGAGAGGAGGAGGGTAATAGTGATGTATAGTTTGTGCCAAATACTGTGATACACTTAGCTCTTTTAAATCCCACAACATATAAAGTAGGTAATACTATCTTACACTTATTTTACAGGGTTTAAAAGTTAGTTAACTTGCTCTAGTGCGGGCTGAATTGGTACCGAGAGAGTGCAGAGCCCAGACGCTCTGTGTATATTCCATTACTCTTCGTGTTTCAGTTACAGCCAGATTCTGGAGTAAACTGTACCTACTGCTGCAATACAGATTAACTATGGCATCTAATCCCGATACAAAGTTGCTTCGGAAAAAGTGGGAACAGAATCGCATTAAATGCAGTGTCTACTACATATACACCATATACACACAATCAGGTTCTCTAATGGTCCCTAGAGCGTATTTTAGTATAATACTACTTTTACTCAATGATTCGTTGTCAGTAAACATTGAGGACCTACTACAAATTATGATGGTACTGGGCCCTGATGACATAAAGAGGAGTAAAGATAAAGTTGCAGCACTCAAGGATTCAGATTATTGGTCTACCAACAAATAAACAGATAAATTATAATCCTGTGTGACATTTTGGTATTTGTTTATCTTGGCTTTACCACAAGATTACAAACCCCTTTGTAAATCAGAAAGCTGCCATATTTCTTTGTACCCAAGTGCGCAAGGTGGTGTTGGGCATATAGTAGGTGCTCAGTAAGTACACGTTAGTGTTGATTTCCGCTGAACTTAAAAACCATTTATGGAATGCCTCATACTGGATACATACACTACCAGATACGCATCTGTTACCGCAGTATTTATATACAGTCACAACGAAAATTTGGGCTAAAAGATACAGTAACTTAAAAGCTTCACCTTCGTTCAGTCAACCGGAATTTTCCGGAGTGGTTTTGCTATTTCACTCCAAAGCGGCATGGTTTCTGCCTTTCCTCAAGTCTGGTTTACATTTTCAACTCCAACCAGCTGCGAGGTTCCCGGGGAGCCAGGTAGCGGCGCGCGCTCGCACGCATGCGCACACGCACTGGCCCTCGCGGGCGGGGAGGTGCGACCCCGGCCCCGCCCGCGGCGCGCGGCCCCCAGCACCTCCTCCGCTGGTCCGCCGGCGCCCCCCGGGAGCGCGCGAGGCCAGAGCGGGCGCGGCCTGGGCCGTTGGGCGGAGGCCGTCCGGGCGCCATGTCAGCGCAGGGAGTGGCGGTGCTGCTGTCGTGGCTGAGCTGCTGCGGCTCGGCCGTGTGGAGGTAGAAAGACGCCAGTGGCGCCCCGGGGCACCGGGCGGGGGTCGCCCCTGCGGCCGCGCCCCCGCGCCTCGGTGTCCTGACCCACCCGCCCCCGCGGACCACCGCCTGGAGCCCCGGCTCCCGGCGCCCACCCTCGGCGCCTCGCCGCCCTCTTCCGAGAGTTTTCGAGGGACGAGGGCGGAGAATGAAGCAGCAGGGTGAGGGCTTTGCTCCTCCGCGTCTGGGTAACTGCGTCGCTGTCCTCTGGACAGCTGAGCGCCTAGGAACCACCCATAAACTCCTTTCCTCCTGCTGCGCTCTTGTTTTGCCAGAGAGCCCAAAAGTCGCCACTGGGAAGTGGAGACGGGACGAGGGCCCGTCTCCAGGGTAACCAGGTAGTTGATGGTTTCTGTGAGGCAGATGTATGAATGATTTATGACAAAGTGCTTTATAAAGTGTAAACACTGTACAAATGTAAGGGGATGTAATTCCTGCATAAGGAATGGGAATTGATTCTGTGATTTGATCTAGGGAGTGAAAGCTTTAAAAAGTTCTGAGAAATCCTCAGTGCAAGTGTGATTTTTGTTCAGTATTTAGTAACTGCTGAGTTGGAAAGTGTATCGAAATATTTTAGAAAGATTTTCAACAAAGGTTAAAATACAGATAATTAACCAGAAAAATAACGTTCTGCGAATACTCCATTCAGTGGAGGTTTTGCTATAACTAATTACTACCCTCTAACAACAAGATGTAAGAATACCAACAATAAGTCAAACTATGACAGAGGTTTCAGAGGGAGGGGATCCAGGGCACCTCACTGGGCCGATGGTGGGCATCGAACAGAATAAGAGTAGCCTTGGAAAGGGTCAGTGAAGTAGTGAGAAAAAGCAAAAAGGTAGCATTCTGACAGAACTTTGTAAGCTTCTATTTCCTCTAAAGTGAAGAAAAGAAAACCTGTCTCATGGGGTTGTTGTTGTGAGGCTTGGATGCAAAGATATTTTTAGCTCCCAGCGCATGCCTGGGAAACAATGGATCAATAAATAAGGATAAGGGATATTATTAAAGATGGCCTGTGAATTCGGGGACTTCATAAACTTTATGTTGTACACCAGAGGTCACCAAACTTTCTGTAAGGGCCAGGTAGTAAATACTTCAGGCTTTTCAGGTGATACAATCTATGCTTTAACTACCCAACTCTGCCATGATAGGGGAATGCGCTCCCCAAAAGTAGTAAACCAATGGGCGTGGCTGTGTGTCAATGAAAATTTATTTACAAAAACAGGTGGAATTTGACCATAGGTTGCCAACCCCTGGTCTATGTTCATAATCGAAGGGAATGCTAAATTTCTTTCCCTTCCCTAAATTTTCAGCGAGAGTTTAGTGAAGACAAAGATGTTATTGTTCCCCATGGTAGTCACAGGCTTCTTGAATTTTATATCTTAATAAGGTGTTCTTTTAAAGGACAAAATTTCTTAAATTTGATGTAATGGTTTTTTATTGTTAGTTTGTTGGGGGGGGTGGAGAATTCAAGGTAGATGTCTTATTTAAATAATTCTTCCTTTCCCCAATGTCTAAGAGATATTTACCTAAATTTTCTACTGAGAATATTAATGTTTTTGACATTTCTTATCCCAATGGAGTTGGTTTTCTTAAATGATCTAAGGTAGGACTGGGATTATTTCTTTCTCCTTACGAATCCAGAGCCATTTTCCAGCTCCATTTACTGAATATCACCTCTGTCCTATACCAAACTTCCCTATGGGCTTACGTCTGCTTCTGGGTTTACAATAGAATCCCTCTTATTTGGAGGAGAAGTTAGTTTTAATATTTATATTTGACCTTTTCCTCCACAGGTATTCCACTAACAGCCCAAACTACCACATTTTTAGTACCAGAAGTACTGTAAGTGTGTAATTTTTTTTCAAGCTATAGTTAAGTTTTAATTATTATCTACCTTAAAGCAGAGAGCAGTATTTTATACTCAGTTGTATAGCACAGTTATCATTCATTTATTTTTATTTCATTCCTTTATCTCATTTATCATCCTAGTATAAATCCTCTTGCCAATAAATGTCCTTAAATATATATGTAGCAAACATAAGTAGTATGGTTTTGAATGTTTTTGTGACTTAATATTCACAGATAGGATGGCCATACAATATATTGTGTAAACTATTGAAAATGAAGGAGAGTGCTATTAATATTTATGCTGGAACAACAGGTATGAATTCCAACAGCCTTGACAAGCCAGGATGAATGGTCACTGAAGCTGTAGACTTCATTCTCTAGATTACTTTTTTTATTCAATACTTTGTCTACTTCCTTTCTTCTTAATGCTGCCTGCTTAGTACTCTGTGTGTGTGTTATTTGTATAGCCCCCCAATGATGGACACATGGCTTTCTGTCACCACAGACAACACTGTGATGATGCCCTTTTACATGTCCTTTTATGGTCTGTGCAATAATATTTCAGCTATAGTTGCTGGGACATAGAGCAGACACCTGATTTAACTATTCTGCATGATTGTTCTTGAATGGCAGTCTCAATTTCTATTCTCAACCTAGTGCACATATTCACCAAAATTTATTGAATTATTGAATTTTCTATTTTTTTTACTAATTTTATTACTATGTGTAATAGCTTATTGCTGTTGTTATTTTCAATTCTGTGATGACTAGTGATTTTTAAAAAAGATTTATTTATTTATTTGAGAGAGAGACACCTGGGCACAAGCAGGGGGAGAGGCAGAGGGAGAGGGAGAAGCAGACTCCCTGCTGAGCTGGGAGCCCGACATGGGTCTCAATCCCAGGACCTGGAAATCATGACCTGAGCTGAGCTGAAGGCAGATGCTTAACCATCTGAGCTACCCAGGCGCCCCATGACTAGTGATTTTGAGCATCTCTTCCCATATTTATGCAGGCTTCTCTTTTTGCCCATTTTCCATTTAATTTTGTGCCCTTTTCTTGTTGATTTATGAAGTGTTGTATACATTCCACCCTCTATATTATTTGAATGTTGGTTTTGTTTCATTTTCCTGTCTCACATCTACTCATCTAACCATTAATGTTGTCTGTGGATATTTTATTTTTTAAGAAAAACCTGACTTTTGTTAAGCCAAACCACCCCCCCACACACACACACACGCTTTTTGACCTCATACTTTCTACTTTTTTGGATTGTTATGAAAAATCTTTTCCTACCCAGAGTTGCGAAGATACTTATCCTAGTTTTTCTTTTATATGCATTATATCCTGACCTTTCAAATGTAGGTCATAAATCCATCTGGAGTCCACTCGTATATAATATAAAGTATACATTCACATTACTTTCTCCATGTAATAAACCACCACCTATTAAACAACTTACTTTTATTTTTCTGGTATTATCCTTTTTTCTGTATATAGATGTGTCAATTAACTTTTCTTCCTTTCTCCCTCTCTCTCTTTCTCCCTTTCTTTCTTTCTTCTTTCTTTCATTATATGTTAGTGACCATACAGTACATCATTAGTTTTTGATGTAGTGTTCCATGATTCAGTGTTTTCGTATAACACCCAGTGCTCCACGCAATACACACCCTCCTTAATACCCATCACTGGGCTAGCCCATCCCCTAAAATCCTCAGATTGTTTCCCGGAGTCTATAGTCTCTCGTGGTTCATTTCCCCCTCTGTTTACCCCCCCTTCATTTTTCCCTACCGATCTCCCTGCTATTCCTTATATTCCACAAATGAGTGAAACCACATGATAATTGTCTTTCTCTGCTTGACTTATCTCACTTAGCATAATCTCCTCCAGTCCCATCCATGTTGATGCAAATGTTGGGTGATCATTCTTTCTGATGGCTGAGTAATATTCCATTGTATATATGGACCACAGCTTCTTTATTCATTCATCTGTTGATGGACATCTCAGCTCCTTCCACATTTTGGCTATTGTGGACAATGCTGCTATGAACATTGGGGTGCATATGGCCCTTCTTTTCACTACATCTGTATCTTTGGGGTAAATACCCAGTAGTGCAATTGCTCAGTCATAGGGTAGCTCTATTTTTAACTTTTTGAGGGACCTCCACACTGTTTTCCAAAGTGGCTGTACGAACCAACTTGCATTCCCACCAACAGTGTAAGAAGGTTCCCCTTTCTCCACATCCTCTCCAACATTTGTTGTTTCTTGCCTTGTCCATTTTTGCCATTCTGACTGGCGTAAGGTGGTATCTCAATGTGGTTTTGATTTGAATTTCCCTGATGGCTAATGATTTTGAACATTTTTTCATGTGTCTGTTAGCCATTTGTATGTCTTTATTGGAAAAGTGTCTGTTCATATTTTCTGCCCATTTTTTTATTTGATTTTTTGTTTCTTGGGTATTGAGCTTGAGAAGTTCTTTATAGATCTTGGATACCCACCTTTTATCTGTAGTGTCATTTGCAAATATCTTCTCCCATTCCATGGGCTGCCTCTTTGTTTTGTTAACTGTTTCCTTTGCTGTGCAGAAGCTTTTTATCTTGATGAAGTCCCAAAAGTTCATTTTTGCTTTTGTTTCCCTTGCCTTTGGAGATGTGCCATGAAAGAGGTTGCTGTGGCCGATATCAAAGAGGTTACAGCCTATGTTCTCCTCTATGATTTTGATGGATTCCTGTCTCACATCAAGGTCTTTAATACATTTGGATATTATCTTTGTGTATGGTGTGAGAGTGGTCAAGTTTCATTCTTCTGTATATAGCTGTCCAATTTTCCCAGCACCATTTATTGAAGAGGCTGTCTTTTTTCCACTGGATATTTTTTCCTGCTTTGTCAAAGATTGATGTGTCAATTTCGGAACTCTCTTCTTTCCTATGGGTAGAGTTGACTGATCCTCTCGTTTCATGTAGCTGCAGTTTAGTTTCAGTGCTGCCTACTCTTCCTTTGAATTAACATACCATAATATATGAATCCTTTTACTCTAGGTAAGTAATTATGTTCATTCCATTTTCAGTCTTTTTAATTAGTGGATTAGATAAGGTCGTCTACTATGAACATTTTTATGCCTATCTTCTGCTTAACATATATATGCATTTCTGTTGGGAGTGGAACTGGTAAGTCATAGGGTATATTATATGCATGTGTTCAGCTTTAGTTGATGGTGCCAGAAGATTTTACAAAATAATTGTATCAGTTTACACTTACATTCTATGTCTATATATATATATATATATCATTGTATTTACATTACTCAGAATCAGGCAAAAGGAATCTATATAAACTATATTTTCTTTTACAATGTTATTTGTTTTTAAATTCATTGCTAGCCATTTCTTATTAAATCTGTACTTACCAGTTAAACTGTCATTTGTAGTTAATTTCTTTAATATCATTTATTTATGTATTTCATCTTTGTTTCTTGAACAGTTTTTCTGTATAATTGACCATTTTATTAGTCATTTTAAAAATCTCCTTTTTTCTAAGTAATCTCTACACCCAACATGGGGCTCACATTCACAACCCTGAGATTAAGAGTTGCATGCTGCACCAACTGAGCCAGCCAGGCATCCCCTAAAAATCTTTTTTGATCTCTGCTCTTCCTTTATCATTGTTATGGAGGTGACAGAAATGTGTCATGTAACCAAAATAATGGAGTATGTCATTACAGAAATGAGAGTTGGGAGCCAGAGTTTGATTCTCAACAGAGGAGGGAGACTAAATGCAGGCGAGTAGATGATAAAACCAGTGGCTTTGCAGGTTGCTTGCAAGTGATATTCAGAGAAAGAAAGAAAATATTTAGTGTACAGAAGACACTTTAGGGATTAAATAGTTCATAAATCTTAATGGAAAGCATTTTAAGTCAATTTTTCTCTACCTATTTGCTTTTCCTGGAGCTTTGGCATGAGGGACAGGATTTAGGTTGACACACATCCAGGAATCTATGAAGATGCTCTCAGGGAACATAAACTGGTGGAGGCCATCTCCATGCTTTCTCTCTGCCTCACTACAGCTTGCCACTATCTCTCAGAAAGGAACTTATGCATTTATCTAGAGCCTGGTCATTATAACTGCTGCCCATAGGATACCTCCAGATTGCCTGACTCTGGTGGCCATGGCTTACACTTGTAGTCCCATATGACTGTATATATTTGTATACTTTAAAAGGTGGTGCTTGAGTGTCTAGCTTCCAATCAACATGAATCTAGGTGCTGACTGAGATCCTCCCTGTGGGACAATGACAGGACTTGGCACATCCTCATCTATTGGGAGTTATGAAAAATAAAATAGGCTGCTTGGACAATCACAAAGTTTTGAAGGACAACCAGGAGCTAGGGCATGGTTAAATGATAAGGCTCATCACTCCTTCAAGACTAAGAGAGTTGGTTATTTTATCTAATGCATAAAAATGAACATAAGAGAGTCAAGGAAATAGAAGAAACAGAGGAATATGTTCCAAACAAGAGAATAAGATAAAAACTCAGAAAAAAACCTCAATGAAATGGAGATAAGTAATTTACCTAATAAAGAATTCAAAGTAATGGTCATAAAGATGCTCACTGAACTCAGGAGAAGAATGGATGAACACGGTAAGAACTTCAACCAAGAGTTAGAAAATATAAGAAGATACCAAATAGAAGTCACAGAGCTGAAGTATAGAATAACTGAACTGAAAAATATACCACAGGGTTCAACAGCTGACTAGCCAAGGTAGAATAAAGGATCTGTGTACCTGAAGACAGAGCACTGGAATTCACCCAAACAGAGCAGTAAAAAGAAAAAAAGAGTACAGAAAAAAGTAAACCTATCTTAAGGAATTTATAGAATAACATCAAGTGGACTAACATTCCCATTATAGGGGCCAAAAGGAGAAGAGTGAAAGGAGCAGAAAAATTCTTAAGAAATAATGACTGAAAACTTCCCTAACCTGGGAAAGGAAACATCTAGATCCAGGAAGCCCAGAGAGTTCCAAATAAGATGAACCCAAATTATTTAAATTATAATTTAAATGTCAAAAGTTAACCACAAGGAGATTTCTTAAAAGCAGCAAGAGGGGTGTCTGGGTGGCTCAGTTGGTTAAGCATCTGCCTTCTGCTCAGATCATGATCGCAGGGTCCTGGGATTGAGCCCCATGTCAGACTCCCTGCTCAGTGGGGAGCCTGTTCCCTCTTCCTCTGTCCCTCCCCCACTCATGCTCACTCTAGCACACATGTGTGCTCTCTCCCTGTCTCTCAAATAAATGCAATCTTTAAAAAAAAGCAAGAGAAAAACAACTTTCGTTACCTACAGGGGAAACCTCATAAGGCTATCAGTAGATTTTTCAGCAGAAATATTGCAGGCCAGAAAGGAGTGGCACAAGATATTCAAAGTGCTGAAAGAAAAAAACTTCCATACAAGAATACTCTGTGCAGCCATGTTTTCATACAGAATTGAAGGAAAAATAAAGACTTTTCCAGATAAGCAAAAGCTAAAGGAGTTTATCATCACTAAACTAGCCTTACAAGAAATGCAAAAGTGACTTCTCATGCTTTAAAAAAGCTAAAAAAACAAAACAAAAAAAAAAAACACTTTAAAAAAGTAACAAGAAAATGTGAAAGAATAAATCTCTCTGAAAAGATATATTAATGGTAGTAGATTAATTACTTATAAAACTAGTGTGAAGACTAGTGTAAAAGACTAAAGTGGTAAAAATGTAACTGCAATAATTTCTTAAGGGATGCACAAGATAAAAAAGTGTAAAATGTGACATTAAAAACAATGTGCAAAGGGTGAGTAAAAATATAGAGCTTTAGACTGTGATCAAACAAGTTATTATCTACTTAAAATAGACTTGTTATAACTTTTTGTATGTAAGGCTCATGGTAACCACAAAGCAAAAACCTATAGTAGATACACAAAAGATAAAGAAGAAAGAATCTAAGCATACCGCAAAAGAAAGTCATCAAACCACAGAGGAAGAGAGCAGAGAAGAAGAAAGAAACACGTAGAAAATTACAAACCAGGCAGGATACAGTTAACAAAATGGCAATAAGTATACCATACCTCATGTTGTTGTGCTTCACTTTATTGTGCTTCGCAGATAGTGCTTTTTTCTTTTTTTCAAATTGATGGGTGTGGCAAGCCTGCGTCAAGCGAGTCTATCAACACCATTTTCCCAGTCTCATTTGCTCGTCTCATGTCTCTGTATCATATTTTGGTAATTCTCACAATATTTCAAACACTTTCATCATTGTTACATTTGTTATGGTACTCTGTGATCAGTAACTACAACTTGCTGAAAGCTCACATAATGGTTAACATTATTCACAATATTTTTTAAATTAAGGTATGTACACTTTTTAGACAATGCTATTGCACACTTAATAAACTACAGTATAATCTAAACAATTTTTATAAACAAAAAAGTCATGTGATTCACTATTGTGATATTCAGTTTATTGCAGTGGTCTGGAAATGAAACTGCAGTATCTCAGAGGTATGCTTGTAGATACCTATCAGTAATTACTTTAAATGTAAATGGGCTAAATTCTCCAATCAAAAGACAGAGTAGATGGATAAAAAAAGAAGACCCATATGCTGCTAATAAGAAACTCATGAGATATAAGGACATACACAGACCAAAAGTAAAGGGATGGAAAAAGATATTTCATGCAAATAGAAACCAAAAGAAAGCAGTGTTAGCTACACTTATATCTTATATCCCATAAAATAGGCTTTAAGACAAAGTCTAATAAGAGATAAAGAAGAGCATTACATAAAGATAAAGAGGTCAATCAAATAAGATGACATAACGTTGGTATGTATTATGCGTTAAACATAGGAGTTACTGAATATATAAAGCAAATATTAAAAGAACTAAAGGGAGAAATACACAGCAATTCAATAATAGTAGAGAACATTAATACTCCACTTTCATTAATGCATAGATCATACAGACAAAAAATCAAAAAGGAAATATCGGCCTTACACAATACATTAGACCAGATGGATTTAACAGATATATAGAGAACATTCCATCCAAAATCAACAGAATACACATTCTTCTCAAACACACATGGAACATGATCCAGAATAGATAGGTCATGTGTTAGGCCACAAAATAAGTCTTAATAAATTTAAAGAGATTGCTATATCAAGCATCTTTTCTGACTGCAATAGTATAGAAATCAATGATAAATAGAAAACTGGAAAATTCACAAATATGTGGGGATTAAAGAACATGTTACTGAACAGCCAATGCATCAAAAAACAAATTGAAAGAGAAATCAAACAATAACTTGAGACAAATGAAAATGGAAACACAACATACTAAAACTTATGGGATGTAGCAAAACCATTTCTAAGACAGAGGTTCATAACTTAAATGCCTACATTAAGAAACAAGATAAATCTCAAATAAACAACATGACACATGAAGGAACTAAAAAAGAAGAAATGAAGCCCAAAGTTAGTAGAAGGGAGATAACAAAGATAAGAACATCAATAGAGGAAATAGAGATTAAAATAACAATAGAAAAGATAAATAAAACTAAGAGCTGGTTCTTTGCAAAGATAAAATTAACTAGACTAACCAAGGGAAAGAAAGACGATGTCTGAAATGAAAGAAGATGCATTACAACTAATAGCACAGAAATACAAAGAATCATAAGAGATTGCTATAAACAATTCTATACCAACAAGTTGAATAACCTGGAAGAAATGGATAAATTCCTAGAACCACACAACCTAGCAAGACTATAAAGAAATAGAAAATATGAACAGACCCAGTTACTAGGAAGGAGATTGAATCAGTGATCAATACCCCCCCCCAAAAAAAAGTCCAGGGCTGGACTTCACTGGTGAATTTCACCAAACGTTCAAAGAAGAACTAACATGGGGTGCCTGGGTGGCTCAGTCATTTAAGTGTCTGCCTTTGGCTCAGGTCATGATCCCAGAGCCCTGGGATCAAGCCCCACATCAGGCTCTGTGCTCCGTGGAGAGTCTGCTTCTCCCTCTGCCCTTCACCCTGCTCATTCTCTCTCTTGAATAAAAAAATAAAATCTTTTTTTAAAAAAAGAAGAAGAACTAATATCAATCATTCTCAAACTCTACCAAAATATAAAAGAGGACCCTGCTACCAAAACCAGAGAAGGACATTACAAGAAGAGAAAATTGCAGGGCAATATTTCTAATGAATATAGATGCAAAAATTCTCAACAAAATATTAGCAGACATAATTCAACAATAAATTAAAAGGATCATATACCATGAGCATGTGGAATTTATTCCAAGGATGGTTCAACATCTACAAATCAGTCAGTGTAATACACCACATTAATAAAATGAAGGATAAAAATCATATGATCATCTCAATAGCTGCAGAAAAGCATTTTATAAAATTCAACATCCATGTATGATAAAAACTCTCAACAAAGTGGGTACAGAGGGAACATACCTCAACATAATAAAGACTACATATGACAAGTCCACAGCTCACATCATACTTAGTGCTAAAAAGTTGAAAGCTTTTCCTCTAATATAAGGAACAAGACAAGGATATATTCATGCCACTTTAATTCAATATAACATTGATGTCCTAGCCAAACAATTAGGCAAGAGAAAGAAATAAAAGACATCCAAATAGGAAAGGAAGAAGTAAAACTATCTCTATTTGCAAATGACATGATATTATATATACAAACCCTAAAGGCTCCATCAAAAAACTGTTAGAACTAATAAATACATTTAGTTAAGCTACAGGATACAAAACCAGCATTCAAAAATCTGTTGTGTTTCTGTACACCGAGTTTATTGGTGGGTTCACTGACAAAAGTTTCCAGAGAAAGAAGTTGTGGTATATATTCAGAATATCTGCTTTCTGTCATTGGTGATTACTTGCTAGTCCTTTTATTTGAGCAGCTTGTGAAGATCCTGGTGTATAGGGTAGGATGACAGAGGACTTTTAATGCTGGGACATTCTCTCATGGAGTTTTAAAAACTTTAAAATTTTTTTCTAGGAAAAAGTAGAGGTTTTAATTTTCATTCCACTCTCTAAGGCAAAGTTTCGCAACCTTGGCAACATTGCCATGTCTCTGTACACTAATAACAATTTGAAAGAGAAATTATGAAAACAATCCTATTTGCAATTGCATCAAGAAATAAAAACACCTAGTAATAAATTTAACCAAGGAAGCAAAAAACCTCTATGCTGAAACTATAAGACACTGATGGAAGAAATAGAAGAAAGATATTTCACATCCATGGATTAGAAGAATCAATATTGTTAAAATGACCATACAACTCCAAGAAATCTACAATACCCCCACAACGAGCTCACCTCACACCAGTTAGAATGCCTATTATCAATCAGAAATGAGAGGAGAAATAACAACTGACACCACAGAAATACAAAGAATTATTATACTATGAAAGTTATATTCCAAAAAACTGGACAGCCTGGAAGAAATGGATAAATTCAAACAATATTCCAGAGCTGAACAAGGAAGAAATAGAAAATCTGAGCAGACTGATTACAAATAACAAAATTGAATTGGTAATCAAAAAAGTCCAGGACCAGACGCAATCACAGATAAATTCTACCAGACATTTAAAGAAGAGTTAATACATAGACTTCTAAAACTGTTCCAAAAAATTGGAGAAGTGTCCAGATACATTCTACAAGTCCAACATTATTACTAGAAGTAATAAACCAATTCAGTAAAGTTACAAGATACAAAATTAATGGACAGAAATCTATACTGTTTCTATGCACTAACAATGAAGTTGCAGGAAGAGAAATTTGAAAACCACCACCATTTACAATCACATCAAAAACAGTAAAATACCTAGGAATAAACTGAACCAAAGAGGTGATAGACCTGAAATCTGAAAACTATAAAACACTGATGAAAGACATTGAAAATAACACAACTGGAAAGATACCTAATGCTCAAGGTTTGGAAGAAGTAATATTGTCAAATGTCTGTATTACCCAAAGCAGTCTGCAGATTCAATGCAATCTCTATCAAAATACCAACAGCATTTTCCACAAAACTAGAACAAATAATACTAAAATTTGTATGTGGTCCCGAATTGCCAAAGCAATCCTGAGAAAGAAGAACAAACCTGGAGGTATCACAACTTCAGATTTCAAGATAAACTACAAAGCTGTAGTAATCAAAATAGAACGATACTGGCACAAAAATACACATAGATCAATGGAACAGAATAGAGACCCCAGAAATAAACCCACACTTATATGGTCAATTAGTCTATGACAAAGGATGCTAGAATATACAATGGGGGGAAAGACAGTCTTTCCAATAAATAGTGTTGGGAAAACTGGACAGCTACATGTAAAGGAATGAAACTGGATTACTTTCTAACGACATAAAAAAAACCTCCCAAAACATCACAGTGAATTAATGACCTAAACATGAGACCTGAAACCAGAAAAATCCTAGAAGAGAACATAAGCAGTAATATCTGTGACATTGACCATAGCAACAGTTTCTAGATATGTCTCCTAAGGCAAGGGAAACAAAAACAACAGTAAACTATTGGGACTACATCAAAATAAAAGGCTTTTACACAGCAAAGGAAATTCTAAAACTAAAAGACAGCCTATGGAATGGGAAAAGATATTTGCATATCTGATAATGGGTTAATACCGAAAATATATAAAGAACTTCTACAATGCCAAAAAAACAAATAATCTGGTTAAAAATGGTCAGAGCAGCTAAAGATATTTTTCCAAAGAAGACATGCAGATGGCCAACAGAAACATGAAAAGATCCTCACTATTACTACTCATCAGGGAAATACAAATCAAATTCACAGTGAGATATCAGCTCAAGCTGTTAAAATGGCCAAAATCAAAAAGACAAGAAACAAGTGTCGATAAGGATGTGGAGAAAAAGGAACCCTCGTGTACTGTTAGTGGGAATATAAATTGATACAGCAACTGTGGAAAAGAGTATGGAGGTTCCTCAAAAAATTTAAAATAGAGATTCCATTTGATCCAATAATTCCACTACTGAGTATTTACTCAGAGAAAATGAGAACACTAACTCAAAAAGATATATGCAGCTCTGTGTTTATTGCAGCATTATTTACAACAGCCAAGACATAGTAGCAACCTAAGTGTCCATCAATAGATGAATTGGCATGCACGTGCACACACACATATACGTATCTGTGTATACACACACACAATGGAGCATTACACAGCTATAAAAAAGGATGAGATTGTGCCATTTGAGACAACATGATGGACTTAGAGGGTATTATGCTAAGTGAAATAAGCCAGACTGAGAAAGACAAATACCATTTGACTCCACTCAAAATGGAATCTAAAAAATGTGAATAAACAAATAGAGCCATCCCAGACATATTATTTCATCCATAAATATTTTAGTATGTGTGTTAAAAATGCTATGATTCTTAAATTTTATTTTATTATTTTTATTTCCTTAAGTAACCTCTGCACCCAACGTGGGGCTCAAACTCATGACTTCCAGCATGCTCTACTGACTGAGCCAGCCAGGCACCCCTAAGACTCTTAAATTAAAAAAAACAAAACAAAGCCACAGCCAAGGCAATTAGACAAGAAAATGCAATAAAGACATCTACATTGGAAAGGAAAAAATAAATTACCTCTATTTATAGATGACATGATCTATATAAAGAGCCCTAATGAATCCACTAAAAAACTATTAAAACTACTAAGCGAATTTAGTAATTTCATATGGAAAGTCACATGGAATTTCACATGGAAGTTCAAAAAAACAAAAATAGACGAAACATTTTTTAAAAAGAACAATGTCGGGGGTGCACCTGGGTGGCTCAGTCGTTAAGCTTCTGCCTTCGGCTCAGGGCGTGATCCCAGCGTTCTGGGATCGAACCCCACATTGGGCTCCTCCGCTGGGAGCCTGCTTCTTCCTCTCCCACTCCCCCTGCTTGTGTTCCCTCTCTCGCTGGCTGTCTCTCTCTCTCTGTCAAATAAATAAATAAATAAAATCTTAAAAAAAAAAAAAAGAACACTGTTGGAAGACTCACAGTTCCTGACTTTAAAACTTAACTACGAAGCTACAGCAATTGAGACAGTGTGAGACAGGCATAAGGATATGCAAATAGATGAGTGGAATAGAATTAAGAGCCCAAAAAAGAAAACCTTATGTTTATGGTTTTTGACAATGACTCCAAGAAAACTCAATGGGGAAAGAATAGTTTTTCAACAAATTGTGCTGAGAAAACTGTATATCTGCATGGAGAAGAATGAAGGTGGACCCTCAACCTCAGACCATATCTAAAAATTAGCTCGAAATAGATCCAAGACCTAAACATAAGAGCTAAAGTTATAAAACTCGTAGGGAAGAATCTCCATAACCTTGCATTAGGCAGTGGTTTCTCAGATATGACATTAAAAGCACAAGGAACAAAAGAAAAAAAGATGAATTAGGCATAGCCAAAATTTTAGAAACAGTGCTTCTAAGGACACCAGCAAGAAAGTGAAAAGACAACACACAGAACTGTAAAATTTTTGCAAATCATTTCTCTGAAGAGGGACATGTATCTAAAATATATGAAGAATTTTATAATTCAATATTAAAAGACAGCCCAGTTTTAAAAAATAATGGGCAAAGGATCTGATTAGACATTTTTCCAAAGAAGGTATCCAAATGGCCAATCAGCACATTCCCATTAGAGAACTGCAAATCAAAACCCCAATGAGGTACCACCTCACACCCACTTAGATGCCTAGAATCAAAAAGATGGATAATACCAAGTAATAGTGAAGATGCAGAGAAATTGGAACCCTGATACATTGCTGTCAAATGTCAAATGGTATTGGAAAACACTTTGATAGCTTCTTAAATGATTAAACATATAGTTACCATATGATCCACCAATTCCACTTCTAGGTACATATCCAAGAGAAATGAAAACATTATGTCCACACAAAACCTCACACACGAGCATTCATGGAAGCATTATTCATAATAGCCCAAAGGTGGAAACAACCCAAACAGTCCAACAACTGATGAATGGATAAATAAAATGTGGTATATCCATATGATGGACAAGTATAATTATTACGGAATGAAGGATTGATGCCTGGTACATGGATGAAACTTGAAAACATGCTAAGCAGGAGAAGCCAGTTAGAAAGAACTACATATGTATGATTCTATTAATATGAAATGTCCTGGGGGCGCCTGGATGGCACATGGGGCACCTGGGTGGCACAGCGGTTAAGCGTCTGCCTTCGGCTCAGGGCGTGATCCCGGCGTTCTGGGATCGAGCCCCACATCAGGCTCCTCCGCTATGAGCCTGCTTCTTCCTCTCCCACTTCCCCTGCTTGTGTTCCCTCTCTCGCTGGCTGTCTCTCTCTCTGTTGAATAAATAAATAAAATCTTAAAAAAAAAAAAAAGAAATGTCCTGAATAGGCAAATGTATAAGAAAGTTGATTAGTGATTGCCTGAGGCTGGGAGGTATAGAGGTTTGTGTGGTGAGCCCTAAAGACTGAGGGTTTTTTGTGGAATGAGCATTCCTGGTGTTCCATATCGTCAACAGCATTTAGTGATGTCAGTTTTGGATTTTCACCATTCTCGTAAGCGTGTGGTGTTATATCACATGCACTGTTTTAAGTTGCAGTTCCCTCATGACTATGAGATTGAGCGACTTTTCTTGTGCTGATTTGTTATCTCTATATCTTCTTTGGTGAGGTGCCTGTTTGGATCCTTTGTCCACTTTAAAATTGGTTTTGTTTTCTTATTGTTGAGTTTTAAGAGTTTTTTGTATATTTTGGATACTAGATTTTATCAGATATATGTAGTTTTGCAAATATTTCTCCCAGACTATGGCTTCCCTTTTCATTCTCTAAACAGTGACTTTTTAAATTTTAACGAAGCCCAATTTATCACATGTTTCTTCCATGGATCATGACTTTGGTGTTGTATCTAAAAAGTCATTGCTGAACTGAGGTCACTTAGGTTTTCTCCCACACTTCAGTCTTTCCGGTCAACACTTCACGAGCTTATTTTCCTTTTCTTTATTCTCCTTCTTCCAACAGATTTTTTAGTTGCATTATTTCTATTTTGTCAGAATATATATAACATGTATGAGCCTTTAACCTTTATCTCACATGTTAATCTTTTATCTACAATCAAATATATTAATGCTCACCAGCAATCCTTTTGCCAGTTTTTGTCAGTTTTGCCAGTTTGTACTATATTCTGGTACAGTTGTTGATGAAGTTTCTATCATGGTCAGACTGTATATTTTAGGCTTTGCAAATCAAATGGTCTCTGTTACAATAACTAACTCTGCCATTGTAACCTCAAAGCAACCTTGGACACTAAATAATGAAACTGAATGTGGCTGTATTCTCATAATACTCTATTTACAAAAACAGGTGATGAGCTGGATTTGGTACACAGGCCATAGTTTCCTGGCCCTTGCTCTAGTAAATTCCTCAGAAAGGGCTCCTAGATACAGTATTTCCTGAGTTGTTGTTGTTGTTGTTGTTGTTGTTCTTCTTCTTCTTCTTCTTCTTCTTCTTCTTCTTCTTTTTAAGATTTATTTATTTTAGAGAGAGAGTATGTGAGGGGCAGCAGAGGGAGAAGGAGAGAATCCTCAAGCCGACTCCCTGCTGAGTGCAGAGCCCAACATGGGGCTCAGTCCCAGGACCCTGAGATCATGACCTGAGCTGAAATCAAGAGTTCAACACTTAACTGATGGAGCCAGCCAGGTGCCCCTCCTGAATTCTTTCTAAAAAAATTTTTTTTCCGTGACTTTAATACTTAAAGGAGAGCTTGGTTGGACATAGAATCTTTGCTTCATACTTTCATTCCTTAGTTACCTTGTTTCATTCCTTGGTTACCTTCCTTGTTATCGTGCTATATGTGTTGCTTTAGAGAATTCTGATGTTCTCGTATCCTATTTGATGTTTTTTTGGGAGGATTAAGGATTTTCCTTTACCTTTAAAGTCTAATGTTTTCTCATATAAGTTTCAAAGCTGACTTTAAAGGTTATTTTCCAGGTACCAGGGATCTCTTTATATATA
>NW_024424452.1:66568993-66597495 GCF_017311325.1 Ursus maritimus
TATGAAATCTATAAAGCTTTCTTAGTTACAGATTGAAATATTAATTCTGTTGCTTTGTTTTTCAACTTCAGGGCCTCCAATTATACAAGAGTTGGATTTTGTCTGCCCTCCATTTCAGTCATTTTCTCTCTTTCTCTTTTTTTGTTCTTTATTTACTCCACTTACAGTCTTGGTTGTTTTTCTGCCTTTCTTCAATGCCTTTTGTTCAATTTTTATTCACATATAATTTCCTGCCAGTATCTTTTAATTTAGTCTTCATTTCCTTTATCATCATACTTCATGGGCTGGTTTAGTCAACTCATTTCTATTTGTGGTTCGTTTTCTGTTCCTAGCTTATGAATTTATTTTATTTTAATTCTGGTATAGTTATACAGTGTTATATTAGTTTCAGGTGTACAATATAGTGATTCACCTAGTTTATGAATTTATAATTCAAGATTTTTCTTTCTCTTTCACCAAATAATTTTTCTTCCTCTTTTCTTTCTCTTATCACTAAATGCTTGTTTGAGGTTATTTAAATCAGTTTAGGATGTTAGTTTGCAGTTTTCTTTTGTGTTTGGTTTTTTGAAGGGACTTGACTTGACCGAAATGTTTTTATTTTTATTTTCGATTATAGTAGCTCTGTGTAGATAAAGTCTGATTATATCTTTGAATTTTATGGACAGTTTGCCAGCTTGGGTTGGTTTGAAAGACCCCTAGTTGGGGCGCCTGGGTGGCTCAGTCCGAATTTTGATTTTGGCTCAGATCATGATCTCAAGGTCCTGAGATAGAGCCCTATGTTGGGCTCCATGCTGGGTGTGGAGCCTGCTTAAGATACTCTCTCCCTCTCCCTCTGTTCCTCCCACCTCCCCGTACCTCCCAAAAAGAAAGATTCCTAGTTAAACCTAACTTTCTTCTCTTGTTCTAGCAAAGCACAGTTTCTTTAATTGATAGCTTTTATTGGGAATGTTGTATTTCCTTGGTTGTTTGGTTTGGTTTCGTTTTTTGACTTGTCCTATCCTAAATTTCCCCTCCTGATTCTCATTCCCTTCACCACCCACTCTCCAAAGGATGTCTCCCTTACCTGAATCTTCTCTGCAGAAGTGACACCTTTCCAAAGGTCCTACCTGAAGTCTCATATGCCTTTAGTTCTTGTCCTCATATTCAGTGCTCTGATCTTCCAGGAGTCTTTTTCTATTTTTGCATCTAGGGAGTGCTTTCTCTCTCTGCGGGTGATTTTAATTCAGTCTTACCCTTTCATTTCCTGCCTTTTCCCTGTAGTTTTTCAGAAGACCTCTCATTCTCCACAAATAATTATGATAGGAGCTTGAGTGAGAGTCCTGCTAAAGATAGTTGATTTTTCTATTTACAGGTTTCTTGAAATTTGTAGTGTGCTTTGTCTTCTAGCTATGTTACCATGTACAATTTTCTGGGTTTTATTTGTTGATCTGTGTGTTTTTTTGGAAATGTGCAGAGAGAATCAAACTTATGTGGCCACCTTACCTGGGGTAACCATAATCCTCCCACCACTCATGTTTTGATACAGTTAGATTACAGTAATTAGCAACTATATCCCTTTTATACCCACCATGCAGGCATGGTTCCACAAAAAAATTCTTATGTAATACCTAGCATTATCTTTATGTTGATATCTCTGCAGTCATTTTGGTGGTCTGAAGCTCTTCTAGTGGATTCTTCAGGAAGGGCTCATAGGTGTAATATTTCCTGAATTAGTTTGTGGTCATAAGAGCTTATCTATAGGTTTTTATCTAAAAGTTGGTGTATCTGGATATAAAAATTATTGGCTTCTGTTCTATATCCTTTTTAAAAAGATTTATTTATTTGAGAGAGAGTATGAGTGGGTGGTGGGGCAGAGGGAGAGAATCTTAAGCAGATTCCTTGCTGAGCACAGAGCCCAGTGCAGGGCTCAGTCTCATGACCCTTAGATTGTGACCTGAGCCGATATCAAGAGTTGTACACACTCAGCCATCCAGGAGTCCTGTGTTCTATTTCCTTTTGCATATGTTACTTTGTTGTCTCTGACAGAAAGTGTTGCTCCCAAAAAGTCTGTTGGAAATATGATTTTCTTTTCTTTATGAATAATATGTATTTTGTTGTTCTTGTTGTTTTGGTCAAGAGCCCCAAAGTGTTTCTCTTTAAGCCCAGTGCTTTTATTAATAAAGGTCTTGCTTGCTTTTATTTTTTAATCATTCTTAATTGTTTTTCCTAGGTAGGAGCTGTGCCTTTTCAATATGTTGTTTCAAATTATTTTAGTTCACATATTAGTCTTGAATTATATTTTTCTGTTTCAAACACTTTGATTTTCTTCTTCAGTGTCTCCAACTATACATATATTGAATTTTCTTTGCCTATCTTTTATATTTGTCACTTACTCTTGAATTATTTTCTATTTCTTTTATTCTTAAAAACCTATTTATCTCAAGGCCTTATCTATTGTTTATTCACAATTGTGGTTTTTCTAATTTGGTTTATTTCTGGAATGACTTTTTCTTTTGTTTCTATATTTTTCCTGCATTCTAGCTTACTTATGAGTTTCAAATTCTGATTTATATTGTTCTTCATAACTTCTATCATTCTCTTTTATTTATTTTGCCTCATTTTGAAATACTAAGTGTATCAGCCAGTGTTCTCACAGAGAAACAGGACCAATAGAATTTATACATATGTATACTGAGAAATTTATTTTAGGAAATTGGCTCATGTGATTGTGGGAACAGGCAACTCTGAAATCTTTAGGTCAGGCCAGCAGGCTGGAAATTCAGGCAAGAGTTAATGCTGCAGTCTTGAAGCAGAATTTCTTCTCCAGGAAACCTCAGCTTTTTCTGAATGCTTCCAACTGATGGAAGAGGCCCCATTCACATTATCAAAGGTATTCTCTTTTACTTAAAGTCAACTGATTGTAGATGTAAACCACATCATAAAATATCCTCAGAGCAAAACCTATGTTTGATTAAATTACTGGGTGCTGTAATCTAGCCAAGTTGATACATAAGACTAACCCTCATATTAAGTTGTAGCTTTCATTTATTTATTGGGTATGTTCTTACAGAGATGTTATTCTGCTTTGTATTTCTTATAACAACTGTGTGAAATTAGACTGTGGTCCTTTTTCTGTTGCTTTTTTTTTTTTTTTTAACACGAAATTTATTTTCCTGACCTTTATGGCAGGGTGGGTCAAAATAACTTTTCTAACTTT
The DNA here is from genome assembly GCF_017311325.1 of Ursus maritimus. NCBI lineage: Eukaryota > Metazoa > Chordata > Mammalia > Carnivora > Ursidae > Ursus > Ursus maritimus. The sequence continues at coordinate 66,572,190 of NW_024424452.1, forward strand.
ATGGCTTTAGAGTTACCTCTTCTGTTGTTTTGTAAAGTGTCCAAATATAAGGCTAATACTTTTTGAGATCTCCAGATTCTGTTTCCTTCTCTCATTCATTTGTAGTTTTTCTTTCCTTTGTCTTTATTGTCCCTTTCCAGCTCAATTGGGATTCTTTTCCCTTCATTACAGATCCTTGTCCTAGAAGCTATCTTTAGGTCGTTGGTTCATAGATCCCAGCTTCTCCTGACCTTTCAAATACTATTGTGGACCTCTTGGCCTTACATAGAAATTGGAAAGTACAACAACCCCTCTGGTTAGAGTTGCTATCTTCCAAACGTCCTGCCATGGTTCCCAGTGAATACCTATCACTGATTTAAATGTTCTTCTCTTCTAAAGTCTACCATATTTGCTTTCTTTTGCTTCCTTATGCTGATATCACATGACTCTGGTTGTTTTAGCTGGCTTGTTTCAACCCACTTATATTTTGGGATTTTGAGGAATACTTTGTCACTAAGTTTTATTGTTGACATTCTCCAGTGTTGTTTGTTTCATTGATACTACCCTAATTGTCTTCTTTGTGCCCACAAGGAAATTTGAGTAGATTGAAAAACTACATCACCACTAATCCTTCCCAATTTGTTTTCTCCTGTAAATACCTCTTTTTGTATCCTTCCTTTTACTTTTTTTTGGGCTTTCTGTTATTATTTTTTTAGCATCTTACACTGAAAACCGAGTTTATTCACTTTCAAACTACCTTATTTCATTTGTATATATTTAAGGCTATAAATTTCATTTTATGGATTATTTATCCTATATACTACAAGTTTTGATAACACTAAATGTTATCTTTATTCTTTATTTATAAGTGTTTTGTAATTTCCATTGTGATTTCTCCTTTACTCCATGAATCATTCAGAAGTAAAGTTTGTTGGGTTTTTTGTTTTGTTTTGTTTTGTTTTTACAAATATCTTAAGAAGTTTTTTTCTGGATAACTTTATGAGAAATTCTAATTTTATTTCATTAATATCAAAGGCATAGTATGTGTGATAATTCTTTGAGATTGGCTAAGACTTCTTTTGTAAATATGAACAATTTTGGTAAATGTTCTATGTGATATTGAAGAGAATATATTTTATTTTATATTGGTTAATTTCATAGGTTTATATATAGGTTTATCTGTAGTTTGAGAAAAGTGTGTCAAAAATCTACCACCATATTTGTGACCTTTAAATTTTTTTCCTGGTACTTTCGTTAAATTTTGCTTTATATAATCTATAGGTTCAATGCAATCCCTGTCAAAATACCAACAGCATTTTTCACAAAATTAGAATAAATAATACTAACCAATACTAACTAATAATACTAATGGAGCCACAGAAGACCCCAAATAGCCAAAGCAATGTTGAGAAAGAACAAAGCTGGGGGTATCACAATCCCCAATTTCAAGATAAACTACAAAGCTGTAGTAATCAAAACAGTATGGTACTGGCACAAAAATAGACAAATAAATCAATGGAACAGAATAGAAAGCCCAGAAATAAACCAATGAATCTATGATCAATTAATCTATGACAAGGGATGCTAGAATATCCAATGGAAAAAACACAGTCTCTTCAATAAATGGTGTTGGGAAAACTGCACAGCTACATGTAAAAGAATGAAACTGGACTACTTTCTTACACCATACACGCAAAAAAAACTCAAAATGGATTAAAGACTTAAACATGAAACCTGAAACCATAAAAATCCTAGAAGAGAGCACAGGCACTAATTTCTCTGACATTGGCCTTAACAACATTTTTCTAGATATGTCTCCTAGAAGGAAAACAAAAGCAAAACTAAACTATTGGAACAACATCAGAATAAAAAGCTTCTGCATAACAAAGAAAACCATCAATAGAACAAAAAGACAACCTACTGAATGGGAGAAGATATTTGCAAGTGACATATCTGATAAAGGGTTAATATCCAAAATATATAAAGAACTTATATAACTCAACACTGAAAAAACCCCAAATAATCCAATTAAAAAAAGGCAGAAGACTTGAATAGACATTTTTCCAAAGAAGACATACACATGGCCAACAGAGACATGAAAAGATGTTCAACATCACTAATCACCAGGGATTGCAAATTGAAACCACAGTGCGAATATCACCACTCACATGTCAGAATGGCTAGAATCAAAAACACAATAAATAACAAGTGTTAGTGAGGATGTGGAGAAAAGGAACCTTTGTGCACTGTTGGTGGGAATGCAAACTGGTGCAGCCACTGTGGAGAGCAATATGGAGGTTATTTTAAAAATTAAAAATAAAGGAGCACCTGGGTGGCTCAGTTGGCTAAGCATTCAGCTCTTGGTTTTGGCTCAGGTCATGATCTCAGTGTCATGGGATCGAGCCCCACACAGCTCTGCACTCAGCATGGAGTCTGCTTGGGATTCTCTCCCTCTGTCCCTCGCCCTGCTCAGGCCCTCTCTTTCTCTCTCTCTCTCTCTCAAATAAATAAATGAATCTTGAAAAAACTAAAAATAGAAATACCATGTGATCCACTAATTCCACTACTGGGCATTTACCCAAAGAAAATGAAAACACTAATTCAAAAAAATGTATGCACCATTATGCTTACTACAGCGTTATTGTCAACAGCTAAGATACAGAAGCAACCTAAGTATCTATCAACAGATCAATGGATAAGAAAGATTGCTTATCAATAGATGAATGGTTACAGAATACACACACACACACACACACACACACACACACACCCTGGAATATGACACAGCCATACCAAAGATGGTATTGTGCCGTTTAAAACAGCATGGGTGGGGGCACCTGGGTGGCTCTCATTAAGCATCTGCCTGAGGGTCAGGGCGTGATCCCGGCATTCTGAGATCGAGCCCCACATCAGGCTCCTCCGCTGGAAGCCTGCTTCTTCCTCTCCCACTCCCCTTGCTTGTGTTCCCTCTCTTGCTGGCTGTCTCTGTCTCTGTCAAATAAATAAATAAAATCTTTAAAAATAAAATAAAATAAAAATAAAACAGCATGGGTGGACCTAGAGGATATGTTAAGTGAAATAAGTCAGACTGAGAAGGACAAATACCATATGATTTCACTCATAAGTGGAATCTTAAAAAATAACAACAGCAACAACAAGTGAATAAACAAAAAGTATAATCAGACCTACAAATATAGAGAAAAAACTGATGGTTTCCGGAAGGAAGGGTGATGGGTTGGGCAAAATGGGTGAATAGGAGGGGGAGATATAGGCTTACAGTTATGAAATGAGTAAGTCAGGGGAATAAAAGATACAGTATAAGGAATATAGTCAATGATATTGTAAACAACGTATCAGCACAGATGGTAGCTACACTTGGGGTGAACATGGCATATGTAAAAACTTGTGGAATGGCTCTGTCCTACATTGTGTGTCAACTATACTCAAAAGAATTTTTTTGCTTTATGTATTTCAGGATTATGTTATATCTTCTGGTGACTTTTTCTTTATTCTTCTTATACACTGTCATTAATCCTATCATTTCAAATTTATGACCTAGCTGGTATTATAACCACCATTTTACAACTTAAAAAACTGAAGCAGTATTTACATATGTATACCTACATGAAATGTGTACATATGTTTGTGTACATAATTGTTACTATAAAGGTGAAACTGGGTTCCAACCCTGGCTTAAGAAGAGGACCAAGGGCACCTGGGTGGCTCAGTCAGTTAAGTGTCTGACTCTTGATCTCAGGTCAAGTCTTGATCTCAGGGTTGTGAGTTCAAGCCCCATTTTGGGCTCCACGCTGGGCCCAGAAACTCCTTTAAAAAAAAAAAAAGCACCAATGTTGAGGCTAAGACTGATGATGTTAGAAAGTGGATAGTATCCTTCAAAAGGGGAAAGAAAGACCTTATAAATGAAACAATGTGGAAGCAGAAAAAAAAAAAGGGAATAAGGGAATAAGGAAATGTGACGGATGGAAGTTATGGTGGTAGAGTCAGTGATATGCAAAGAGTAGGACCTCAGAATTTACTATGACTTGTTTTTAAGTGAAGGATCTTGTCTCACTCATTTTTCTTTATCCTTAGAATCTCCTGGAGTGCCAGCCACCTGCTAGACACTTGATAGATTATTTTTGACCTAAAATAAAATAAGAATCTTATAGTTTTGGGGGGGGGACATCTTAAGAGAGCTGGAAAAATTAAGTTACTTTTCCTTTCTCAAGTTATTTTGTACAATTTTAAAGGAATCAAATTTTAGTTATTCTTTTTTTAAATAGTAGGACCCAGGAAATTGAGCCCTACATCAGAGCACTGAGATAAGAATTTTGGAGAAGATTTTTTTTGTTTGAACTATTTTATCTTCTTTTTTAGATTAAGTTAGAGTATGAAGGAACATTATTTTCTGAGTGGAGTGTGCCAGGAACTTGTTCTGTGAAAAATAAAAGGTAAGATTTTTGCTGTGAATGTCAAGATAATGTGTGCATTTACACATAAAAATGTATTCATATAGTGTGGACATTCAGATTCAAGGCTGTGATTGAATGTAAATGTCTTCCCATTACATAGATGTGAAAAGAAAATGGGAGAGAAGTAATATTGCTATATTTTTTATTTTTCTTATTAACATACAATTGATGTTTTTAGACCTTAAAAGTAGAAGGGGAATTTTTACTAATCTTGTATGTATCTATGCTGATTTATCTTCCTGTTCTTTTTAAATACTAGGTCACCCCAGACAGAACTGCGTTGTTCTTCTCCTGGTGTTCATACTGTAAGACCAATTGTTACAGGCCCAGTAAGTTGATTTTAATTATAAGTTATTAAATCTTGCATAATTATCTCTTTTATATTTTATTTTCTTTATTTTGAGCTTTCAGCCTGTTTTAAATAGAAGTGGCAAGTAGAAATAAGAGGTATTTTTAAATAATTGTCATATTGGCAATTTTCAGATATATCTCATAGCAGATTATAAATTATGAAATGAGGGGCACCTGGGTGGCTGACTTGCTTAGCAGTTTGCCTTCGGCTCAGGTCATGATCCCAGGGTCTTGGGATCAAGCCCTGAGTCAGGCTCCCTGCTCAACGGGGAGCCTGCTCCCTCTTCCTCTCCCTCTGTGTGTTCTCTCTCTCTCAAATAAATAAATAAATAAATCTTAAATAAGTTATGAAATGATGTGTGATTTTTACCTTAGCCTTTTCATCAACAAGTATCTTAAAGCCCCAGTTACCACCGTAATGATAATAGTACTCACCACTGAGTGGGTCTCATGTCATGTACTTTTATGACAATTCCCTGGATTAAAAGCCATTTCTAGTAAGTTTGTTTTTACAATATTTTCTTCAATTCAAGAAAGCATATGTGAATGCAAACACATGAGAGTGATGTTGAATCCTCTCTCATTTACAAAAAAAGAAAAAGTTAAGCATAAAAAACAGTGGCTCTCTACTAATTAGTAACAAATATTGGCCTCATACCTCATAGCTGATATTCCCACAAAAGCGTGTCCAAAGCCACTGCTAGAGAGACTCCCTGTGACAAATCTTGTCTTTATTTTGGGGGTTGAGCCTTCTTTTTAATTAATAATCTTTATTTTCAGGGAATAAGTAGAGTGATATGGGAGAGGCCAGATGAATATTAATTCATTTTTTCAAAACTTGTAGATTGAAAAATATTTGAATTTGGCTTTTGAGTTTATGAATATTTACCAGGTTCATGGACAAAATTCCTAAGCGAGTAAAGGCTTACTCCTTTTCCTTTTGTTGTATGTTGGAAGCCCAAATGTGCCATGTTATGTAGAAAATATGTACACACAAATACACGCATATGTAAGAATGTCTTTGTCATTTATGGTGCCATCAGATCTTACAACCTTTAAGGATGGACATGTGACTTTTGAAATACACTCAAAAGCACTCGGATACAACAACCAAAAATGTCTCCAATGTCCCCTGGTGAGCAAAATCATCTCTGATTCAGAACCATTAAAGAAGAAAATTAATTGAATTGTGTTTCAGTGAGCAAAACTGTCTAGGAAAACTCACTATTTCCCTTTATACACTCACAGAGAACACTTCTATTACCAGATGTGGTGTGGGGGGTTGGTTTCCATACAGACTACTTCTGACACCAGCGGAATGTCCTATAATTCAGAGTTCTGGCATTTTCTACATGGAGTTAACCTCACATCCCACAAGTAAAGAGCTCAGTCCCACAAGATGCCCCACTTCAAATGCCAGTTGCAAGTTCCAGTTTGTCACCTGACTGACTGGCTATAAATTCCAGTTCCCACAACCTTCTCCTCAGGTCCAATAATGGGCTAGAACAGCGCACAGAACTCAGGGAAATACATTTACCGGTTATAATAATAGAAGATATGATAAAGGATATGGATGGACAGCCAGAAAAGAGGTACCTAAGGCAAGATCTGGAAGGGCCCCGAGCACGAGCACAGGAGTTTCTGTCCCTGTGGAGCTGGGCTGTGTAGCCCTGCCAGCACGTGGGTGTGTTTACCAACCTGGAAGCTCTCTGATTTTTATGGGACTTTATCACATAGGCATGATCAATCATTAACTCATTTTCTAGTCCCTCTCCCATCTCCAGAGGGTGGGAGGTTGAGCTTAAAGTTCCGTGGCCTTTCTAGAGACCAGTTCCCATCCAGGAGCCCACCCACAGTCAGACCCTCCTGTCATTCAGGGCATTAAAAGAGTTGTAGGAGCTCTGCCTCAGGCTCCAGGGTCAAAGACCCAATACTAGCAGGAACCAGGTGCAAAAAACATATACATGTTTTATTATTTCACAAAGACATGTAGAACAGAAACAATAAGCTATCTAAATTTGTCACTCATGATAGTAAATTCTTAATTATATAGAGTAGCTAAAGAATAGAACTAGTTTTATATGAAAATTCATTAGTTCTACTCTGAAATGTGTTCATTATACTTCCTCTGATCTTAGATAATTAATTTAGTTCCTCTGTGACTACTATGCCTGTATCCAAATTTATATTTTTAAAAGTTACCTTTATATACCATAGTTATTTTCCATTTTCTTTCAGGATTCTGAAGAAGAACGCAATTTGCCTGTGGACAGTTCCCATATTTGTTTCCTGTGGTATTTTAAAATTATGTAAGTAATGTGATACTGCATACAAAGATAATTAATGCTTTATAAGAGTACTTAGCTTTGGCGACCTGGGTGGCTCAGTTGGTTGGGCATCTGCCTTCAGCTCAGGTCATGAATTCAGAGTCCTGGGCTCAAGCCCCACGTCGGGCTCCCTGCTCAGTGGGGAGTCTGCTTCTCCCTCCGCCCCTCCCCCTGCTTCTGCTCTCTCTCTCTCTCTCTCAAATAAATAAATAAAATATTTTTTTAAAAAAAGAGAGAATTTAGCTTTAACTTCAAATTAACCACAAATGGATTATCTGCATTATTATTTTCATATAAGCTTTTTATTCACCAATCAAGATATCCTCAAATAAGATGCCAAACTAATATTGGGGAACAAACATTGAAAATAACAGTAGCAACCACTCTTTGAACATATACTTCTGATGTTCAGACTCTATGTAAATTATGTCTCTCAATTTTCATAACAAACACACAAATTTAAGTATTATTATCATTACTTTATAAACAAGGAAATGTGAGCTTGGATAGGTTAAATAATTTGGATAAAAATACACAGCTACTAAAAGATAGCACTGGAATTTGACTCTGGTTTTTCAGACTACCGAGCTCTTTGATTTCCATTAAATACATCCTATTCCAAAGGGATGCTCTTTGTTTTGGACAGTTTCTCAAACCCATTTTAACCTGAGAATGAATGAACATAACTGAAAAGGGAAAACTGGCACAAGGGAAGATAATTAACTGCATTATAAAATTATTTGACAAGTTAAAAGCATCCATGAATCCAAATATTTTTCACTGTCCAAGTCAAGGCAATATCCTAAGCCCTGTGCAGGATAAACACAACTGTCTTATGTGGCCCTGTTCTCCAGATGACTCTGATATACTTATTTCTTTTCATCTACTTAACTTTCCTTCCTTTGGGAGAACCCTCCCTCCCCTATTCTGTGATGAAATCAGTTTCATGTGATTGATATGGTACTAACTCCACAACCTCACATTTTGTGGGCCACAGTGATTACTTGCGGATTGACACATTACCCAGGCAGAACCAATCAGAATACCCATGTCTTCACTAAAGCATGGTTGTTGCCGATGGTTGTCTTGGTTCATGTGGTCCCTTAAAGTCAGGTGGCTCTGCAGTTTCTATGCAAGTTTTGGATTGAGGTCCTGACAACTAGATCTTAGCAGGCCCTTCCAGCGGTACACATTTAGCCATTCCTCTCCAAACTGCTGCCACCTCCAGAGTCTTACAAGAAGCAAGGACTGAGTCTCTGCTACTCCTGAAACTGGCTGACTTCTGTCCTTGCTGTGGGTTTCAGAAATGCCAATTACCAGCTTTCTCCTGTGGATTTTGAACCAACTGGGAAATAGACAAGGGAAAATGTGGGGATAAAATTTCCTGATATAGCTGAGCTGGAGAGTAAAACTTGCCTCTCTGGCCAAATGGGCTATTTTCTGCTTCCCCCAAGTAGAGACCATGGGGACCATCAGAGAAGAGAATCTGCCAAAAAAGCGTTTATAGACAGTTTCTCATGTTCCCAATCTCACACATGCTGAGCCCCAAGAGCTGGTGAAAGAGATTGGCCCCCAGACTACCCTGATCTGGTTATGGATCATGAAAGCAAAATCAGAAGCACCCAGCCAGGGGGGCAGGTTAGCCCCAAAGAGAGAACTCGGTGGGAGCTAAGAGTTTTTCTGATACATAGGTGGTAACAATGTTCACAATCTGTCACCTTTAAAAATACTATTTAAAGAGTAAAATGAAACTAATACCCAGGTATTCATCACACGAGTCAAGAAATAGAACATTACAGGTACCCTAAAATCTGCTACTTTGAAATGCAGAATCTGGGGCTTCATTCCCAAGCTCCTAAATCATTACGTGCATTGTAACAAGATCCTATAGACATTGTATGTACATTACTGCTTAGGACACATGACTCTAATGCACATAAATAAAAGTTTCTCTAGGATATAGACAATTGATTAAAAGTAGGATATGCATTTGCTCAGCTTTACTAGTTAGTGCCTAATTGCTTTTTGAAAAGATAGTTTAAATCCATACCTCCACCAGCCACAGACAGACGTTCCCATTGTGCTACATCCTCACCAACACTTAATATAATCTGACTTTTTAATTTGCCAATCTAGTAGGTATGAAATTATGTCATTGTGCTTTTAATTTGCATTTCCCTGATTACTATTGAGCATATTTTCAGTTACTCATGAGGAATTTTTCTTCCCTCTCTGTTAAATGAACATTTTTACCCATTTTTGAGTTATTTTTATGTTTCATAATAATTTTTAAGATTTCATTACATTTTAATTACTAGGACATTGTCTATACATTCCAACATGTATATTGAAGGAATTTTATCCCAGTTTATGCAGCTTTTCACTTCTTATGATCTCTTTTGATAACTGACGTCCTTCCTATTGCAGATGAATTTATCAACTCTTACCTTAATGGGTTTGTGAGTTTTTGAATCAATTTAAGAAATCTTTTCCTCTGAGTTCATAAAAATAGCCTCCTATGTTGTTTTCCGAAAGTTCTTAATCCATCTGGAATTAGTTTTTGCATATGCTTTGAGATAGGGATCCAATTTTATGTTTTCGACATGAGTAATTAATTTTATCAGACCCAGTTATTGAATAATGTATTTACCAATAATGCCTACTTTGTGGTAGATCAGTTTTCCGTGTATGCAGGTTTCTTCCCAGCTGACTATTCTGTTCAGCTGATCTATTTGTCCACTTATCAGTACAACATTATCTTTATTACTATGATTTCATTTTGCACATCTTGGTAAGGGGCAGTGCAAGTACCTGGACTCTGACCCCAACTCTTGACCTTCTTCGGGATTCTCTTAGCTATGTATTGGGCCCATTTTAACTCCCTATGAATTTTTAGCATTGGTTTGTCAAATTCCATAATAACTCTGGTAGGGATTTTTATAATTTGTCCAAATATTTAAATCAATTTGGAGAGTCTTTTAACTCAAGAATGATATGTAACCTTTCATTTATTTAGGTCTTTTTACATGTCTGCCAATAAAATTTTATAATTTTTCATATAAGTGCCTGGACATCCTATTAGACTTATTCTGAGATGCTTTATAATTGTTGCTATTATACTCAATTTTTTAAAGTTGCATTTTCTAATCAGAACTTCCTGTTTTATAGAACAAAACTCACTTTTGAATATTGATTTTTGTATTCAGCAACCTTGCTAAATTCTTATATTAATTCTAATTATTTATATATTCTCTTGGAATTTTTACAAATCGTATCACCTGCAAATAATGGTGGTTTTATTTATCCCTTTCCAATAACTATGCCTTTTCTTTCTTCCATTCTTACTGCATGGCTAGAATATTCAATATTCTTACTGCATGGCTAAAAGGGTGAAAGCAGTCCTCCTTATCATATTCCTGATCTTAAAAGGGAGACTCTCATTGTTTCACTATTTTGCAAAATATTTGTTGTGGATTATGAATTAACCTTTACCCAGTTAAGGAAGTTCCCTTTTATTCCAAGTTGGTGGTGAATTTTTCTTAGGAATCAGTGCTGAAATTTTTTCAGAGTTTTTTCTGTTTGTACTTAAAAGCTCATATGGTTTTCCTGTTTTACTATGTTAATGATGAAAAATAGTTATTAATATTCCTACATTAAACTTACCTTGTGTTTCTAGAATAAACCAACTTGGTTTTGATGAATTCTCTTTCATATACATTGATAGATTTTGTTTGCTAATATTCTGTTCAGATTTTTTTGGTGTGAATACTCATAAGTGAAGTTAGCCTATGGTTTTACTCTCATTGTACTATCATTTTCCACATTTGCTATCAAGACTGTGCGAGACTCACCACAAAAGTTAGGAGCGCTCATTCTTTCCCATTCTGAGAGATGTTGTGTAAGATTGAAATATATATGTTCTTTGAGTACTCGATGGAAATTTGCATGGAAGTTTACTTGAATCTAGATTGTGTGTGTGTGTGTGTGTGTGTGCATGCGCACGCATGTGATGTGTGTGTAGAAGGATTTCCTAAGTGTTAATTCAACTTTTTAATGGTCCTAATGCAATTTTGAAATTCTAATTATTGTAAAATCCGTTTTTGTAAGTAGTATTTTTCTGGAAGTTTATCCATGTGTTCAGTTAGCAATTTTAGTATCAACTTTAACATCAGAAAATTGTCTGTACTGTCCTCCTATATATTTTAGTCTCTGAGGTAGTTGTATTTACACTTCTGTTTTAACATTTCTAATAATTTTATTTGTGCCTTCCTTTGTTTCCATGTCCTTGTGGTATTTCTATTTTATTAATCTTTTAGACTAGTCAAAAGAACCATCTTTTGGCTTTGTTGAGCTTTTCTATTGCAGTCTATTTTATCTCAGCTCATACTTTCCATTATTTCCTTCTTTGGGTTTGTTTTTCTAAAACTTAAATTGGCTATTTAGTCCACTAGGCTTGAGGCTTTTTTCCTAATGCGTGTTTAAAGCAATCAGTTTTCTTCTAAGCACCTTTGTAACTGCTTCAAGTGTTGCAAATACCTCCTAATTGTGATTTTTCATTATTGCTCAGAAATAATTTTCTAATCCCTGCTACAATTTGTTTGACCAATGAGTTGTTTAGAAGTGCATTTTTCAATTTACAAACACATGAGTGTTTCTGATTATTGTTTTTTATTTAAAACCTAATAGTATTGTGATCAGGGAAGTGCTGGAGTCTAATTTTTGGCGTAGCATGTAATCAGTTTTTATAAATGTCCCATGTGTACCTAAAGAAAATAGATTTTCCTTGTTGGGTCAAGTATCGTATTCACGATTGCATTCAGGTTTGTCGTGTGAGCTGTTCAGATCTTCTGTGTACTTGTTTGACTCGTTGTCAGCTTGATCTATCAGTTAATGAGAGGGTTCTGCTCAGATGTCCCACTAGGATGGTAGATGTGATATTTTTCCTTGTAGATACCTATGTTTTTGTTTTATATTTTGAGATTATCTTTTAGGTATATGTAACTTCAGAATTATGAACCTTTTTAAAGAGTTGAAACTTTATTTGTAGTGATATTGCTTCTCACTTGTAATGCTTTTTATTTTTTTGTCTTATGTTCTGTTTTGTCTGAATTCATGGGTCTTTATTCATGGATTTTCAAGTTTTCTATAAACTTATATTTTAAGTGTTTCATTTATGAATGCTATGAAACTGGATTTGCTGTATTTTCTAGTATGACGATCTTTGGCTTTTAATTGGTCAATTTAGTGCATTTATCTTTACTGTGATTACTTAAGTATTTAAATTTTTATCTGTGGTGGAAATAAATGTGTTTTCCATTTACCCGCTTAAAACCCTTTACATCTTTAGAATGTTTTAATCCTGACATGCTTTGGTCAATGTTTTCATTCTAGTCAGTTCCTTTCTCCTTTTTTCTTGTCTATCTTTTTTTCTTGATTCAATTTTCCTTCATACTATTTAGAAATTATGAATTGTATGTCTATCTTGCATGATACTCCAGTAATTTTAACATGTATTGAGTCTAAATTTAATTTATTCTTCTCTCAGACAATACAAGAATCTTTAGAATACTTTAATTTGATATTATACCTCTTTCAACTTGTATGCCATTGTATTGTATTCAGGATTTTAGTTCTAGTTTATTTTTATACTCTCAAATTTGACATTATTATTACTGTATTTTACCTTTATACAAGAATTTCTCTTATGTCTCAGTGCTAACTGAGTTTACTTGTGCCTGAAATACTTCATTTAGAATTTCAGCTAGTGAGGTAATCTGTCAATGGTAAATCTCAGCTTCTGTTTGTCATAAAATGTTTTTATTAAATTTTATTCCTGAAAGACAGTTTTGGTGCGTAAATAATTCTAGTTTCACAGGTGTTTTCTCTCAGATTATGAACACATTTTTCCACTTTGTTCATTTGATATTATTAATCATCAGGATAGTTACATTTCCTTTGTAGATTATCTTTTCTTCCCCATGTGGTTGCTTTTGAGATATTCCACATTTGCTAAAAATTTGCTAAATTACTATGATCTGTGAGGTTATAGTACTATGATTTGTGGTTGGGATTGACAACTACATACACCTATACAATCATCGTGTAAAACAATATATAGACTATTTCAACCTTCTCAGAAAGTTTGCTTTTACAGACAATCTCTTACCCCTAGAGGTAGCCACTGTTCTGATTTATATCACTATAGCTTAGTTTTCCCATTCTTGAATTTTACATAAATGTAATTATAATGTCTGTACTCTTCTGTATCTGGCTTCTTTTTGTAATTTTTTTTTTTTTTTTTGAGAAAGAGAGAGAGAGCACTTACATGTGAGGAGGGGCAGGGGCGGGGAGAGGGGGGAGGGGCAGCAAGAGGGGAGAGAGAGAATCCTGAGCAGGCTCCATGCTCAGCTTGGCTCAGAGCCTGACACAGGGCTTGATCTCACCACTGTGAGAACATGACCTGAGAGGAAACCAACAGTCAGATGCTTAACTGACTGAGCCACCCAGGCACCCCTGTATCTGGCTTCTTATCTTCAATGTAAGACTTTTGAGACAAATCCATGTTGTTGCATGTTTCATTGGTTTGTTCCCTTTTACTTTTAAATAGTATTATTATATAATTATACCTCAATTTGTTTATCCATTCTTCTTTGTTGTTGTATATTTGGGTTTTATCCAGTTTGTGGCTTTTATGAATAGAGCTCCTGTGTACATTTTTGTACAAGTCTTTTTGCAGACATAGATTTTCATTTCTTTTTCAGGGATAAAATTTCTGGATCATGGGATAGGCAAATATGAAAGCATAAGAAAAAGTCAAATCACTTTCCAAAGCAATTACTTACCAGTAATGTATGAGCATTCCAATTGCTCCATATTCCTACCAATATTTGGTGTTTTCATTACAATGGCAATTAAATGGTATGTCATTTTTTTTTTTTTAAGATTTTATTTATTCGACAGAGAAAGACAGCCAGCGAGAGAGGGAACACAAGCAGGGGGAGTGGGAGAGGAAGAAGCAGGCTCATAGCGGAAGAGCCTGATGTGGGGCTCGATCCCGTAACGCCGGGATCACGCCCTGAGCCGAAGGCAGGCGATTAACCGCTGTGCCACCCAGGCGCCCCTGGTATGTCATTTTTTTAATTTCAGTTTTTAATTTAAATTCTAGTTGGTTAATGTATATGGTAAAATTGGTTTCAGGTGTAGAATTTAGTGATTCATCACTTACATATAATACCCGATGCTCATCACAACAAGTGTTCTCCTGAACACCCATCACCCATTTAGCCCATCCTCTACCCACCTCTCCTCCAGCAACCCTGTTTGTTCTCTGTAGTTGAGTCTTTTACGGTTTGCTTCCCTCTCTTTTTTTTTTCTTTCCCCTATGTTCATCTGTTTTGTTTCTTAAATTTCACATATGAGTGAGAACATGTGGTATTTGTCTTTCTCTGACTGACTTATTTCACTTAGCATAATGCAATCTAGGTCTATCCACATTATCATAAATAGTAAGATTTTATTCTTTTTGATAGGTGAGTACTATTCATATATATGAATGTGTGTGTGTGTGTGTGTGTGTGTGTGTGTGTGTGTGTGTATACCACATTTTCTTGATCCATTCATCAGTTGATGGACATTTGGGCTTTTTCCATAGTTTGGCTATTGTTGATAATGCTGCTATAAACATCGGGGTGCATGTGCCCCTTTAAATCTGTATTTTTGTGGTCTTTGGGTAAATACCTAGTAGTGCAATTTCTGGTTCATAGGGTAGTTCTATTTTTAACTTTTTGAGGAACCTCCATACTGTTTTCCAGAGTGGCTGCACCAGTTTGTATTCCCACCCACAGTGTAAGAGTGTTCCCCTTTCTGTCTATCCTCGCCAACATCTGTTGTTTCCTGTGTTGTTAATTTTAGCCATTCTGACAGGTGTGAGGTGATATATCTCATCGTGGTTTTGATTTGTGTTTCCCTGATGATGAGTGATGTTGAGCATCTTTTCGTGTGTCTGTTAGCCATCTGTATGTCTTCCTTGGAAAAATGTCTGTTCATGTTTTCTGCCCATTTCTTAACTGGATTATTTATTTTTGAGGTGTTGAGTTTAATAAGTTCTTTATAGATTTTGGATACTAACCCTTTATCAGATATGTCATTTGCAAATATCTTCTCCCATTCCATAGGTTGCCTTTTAGTTCTGTTGATTGTTTCCTTCACTGTGCAGAAGCTTGTTATCTTGATGAAGTCCCAGTCATTGTTGTTTATATTTGCACTTCCTTGATGACTAACGATGTTAAGTATCTTCATGAGCTTATTGGCCACTCCTAAATGGCCTTTTGCAAATTATATGTTCATGTCTTTTACCTAGTTTTTTGATTGGGTTGTTTGTCCTTTTACCGTTAATTTGTAGTATTTGTTTATACAAGTTCTATGTCAGATATATGTTTTGTGAATATTGGCTATTTGGGGTCTTTTGTGGCTCCATACAGATTTTAGAATTGTTTCTTCTGTTTCTGTGGGAAAAAATGCCACTGGAAATTTGATAGGTATTTTTTTGAATCTATACGTTTTGGGTAGTATGAATACTGTGACAATATTAACTCTCCTAATCCATGAACATGGGATATATTTCCAGTTTTTTGGGTCATCTTCAATTTATTTTTATCAATGTCATAGTTTTTGGTGTATAGATCTTTCACTTCCTTGGTTAAACTTATTACTAAGTATTTTATTGTTTTTGATGCTATTGTAAATGGAATTGTTTTCTTCCATTTTTTCAGATTTATTGTTAGTTATGGAAACACAACTTATTTCTGCATGTTGATTTCATATGCTTCGCCTTTACTGAATTTGCTGATTATTTTTAACAGTTTCTTGGTGGAGTCTTCAGCATTTTTTATATATAAGATCATATCAGCAAGCAGAGACAATTTTCCTTCTTCCCTTCTGATTTGGATGCCTATTATTTCTTTTTCTTGCCTGAATGCTCTGGTTAGAATTTCCTATACTGTGTTGAATAGGAGTGGTAAGAGTGGAAACTCTAGTCTTGTTCTTGATCTTAGAGGAAAATTTTCAACTTTTCACCATGGGCTCTGATGTCAGCTGTGAGCTTTCATAATCACCATTATTATGTTGAGATATGTTCTTTCTATACCCAATTTGTTGAGAGTTTTTATTAAGAAAGGATGTTGTATTTTGTCAAATGTTTTTCTGCATGTTTTGAGACAATCGTATGACTTTTGCCTTTCATTCTTTTAATGTGGTATATCACATTTATTGATCTGTATATGCTGAACCATCCTTTCATTCCAGGGATAAATTTCACTTGATCATCATACATAATGCTTTCAATATGCTGTTGAATTCAGTTTACCAGTATGTTGTTGAGAATTTTTGCATCTATTCATCATCATTTCTTGTAGTGTCCTTTTCTGACTTTCATATCAGGGTAATGCTGGCCTTATGAAATGAGTTTCTTCAGTTTTTTGGAAGACTTTGAAAAAGATTGTCATTAATTCTTCTTGAAATATTTGGTAAACTTTACTAGTGAAGCCATCTATTCCTGGGATTCTCTTTGATGAAAGAATTGTGCTTCCTGATTCAATCCTCTGACTCATTATTAGTCTGTTAGGTGTTCTACTTCCTCCTAATTAGTCTTGGTAGATGATATCGTTTTTAGTAATTTCTTTCTTCTATATTGTCGAATGTATTGGTCTTTAATTGTTCATAGTAGTCTCTCTTTTTTTTTAAAGACTTTATTTATTTATTTGACAGAGAGAGAGAGAGCCAGCGAGAGAGGGAACACAAGCAGGGGGAGTGGGAGAGGAAGAAGCAGGCTCCCATCAGAGGAGCCTGATGTGGGGCTCGATCCCAGGACCCCGGGATCGTGCCCTGAGCCAAAGGCAGATGCTTAACGACTGAGCTACCCAGGCGCCCCCTTCATAGTAGTCTCTTATCATCATCTGCATTTCTGTAGAATTGGTGTTAATGTCTACACTTTAATTTCTGATTTTAGAAATTTAAGTATTCTTTTCCCTTCATATTGTTAAAGCTTCACCAATTTTGTTTATCTTTTCAAAAAACAATTCTTAGTTTTGTTGATCTTTTCTATTGCTTTTCTGGTCTCTATTCACTTATTTCTGCTCTGATTTTGTTATTTCCATTTTTCCGCTAACTTTGGCTTAGTTTGTTCTTCTTTTTCTAGCTCCTTGAGGTATAAAGTTAGGTTGATTATTTGAGATTTTTCTTTTTTCTTAGTGTATTTACCACTATAAATGCCCCTTCTTGAACTATTTTTCTGCATCCCATAAGTTTGTTATATTGTATTTCCTTCTACATTTGTTTCATGATATTTTTTGAATTTCCTTTTGATTTCATCTTTGACCCACTGGTTGG
Source organism: Ursus maritimus (assembly GCF_017311325.1). NCBI lineage: Eukaryota > Metazoa > Chordata > Mammalia > Carnivora > Ursidae > Ursus > Ursus maritimus. The sequence continues at coordinate 66,589,705 of NW_024424452.1, forward strand.
TCTGTGTGTTGTTTAATGTCCACATATTTGTAAATTTTCCAGTTTCCCTCCTATTACTGATCTAGTTTCATACTATTGTGGTCATAAAAGATACTTGGTATGATTTCAGTACTTTAAAATTTGCTAAGACTTGTTTTTTTAACCTAACATTTTATCTGTCCTGGGGAATGTTCCATGTGTGCTCAAGAAGAATGTGTATTCTGTTGCTGTTGGATGGAATATTCTGTATACATTTGTTAGGTCCATTTGGTCTAAACTATAGTTCAAGGTCAACTTTCCCTTATTGATTATCTATCTAAATGATCTATCCATTGTTGAAAATGGGAGACTGAAGTCCCCTACTATAATTATATTATTGCATATTGCTTCCTTCAGATCTGTTAGTATTTGCTTAATATATGGTGCTCTGATGTTGGGTGCATATATATTTACAACTGTTACATCCTCTTGATGAATTGGCTTCTTTATTATTACATAATTACCTTCTTTGTCTTTTATTAAACTTTTTAACTTATAATCTCTTTTGTCTGATGTGTATAGCTACCCCACACTATTTTGGTTTCCACTTGCATGAGCTGTCTTTTTCCATCCCTTCACTTTGAGCCTATTTATGTCCTTGAAGCGGAAGTGAGTCTTTTATAAGCAGCATATAATGGGGTCTTGTTTTTTATCCATGCAGCCATTCTATACTTTTTGATTGGAGAATTTAATCCATTTACATTAAATGTGATTGTTGTTAAGTAAAAACTTACCAATTCCATTTTATTAATTATGTCTTTGCTCTTTTGTATTCTTCTGTTCCTTTCTTCCTCTCTTGCTGTCCCTTTGTAAATTGATGATTTTCCGCAATGGTACACTTTGATTCCCTTCTCTTTATCTTGTGTGTACCTATGATAGCTGGGGTTTTCTTTGTTTTGTTTGTTTTTTGCTGTGGTTACCCTTTTGCTTACTTGAAACATCTCATAGATATAACAGCTGTCTATTTGGGGCTGAGAGCAGCTTACCTTTTATCACATACAAAAACTCTACCATTTTATTTCCATATTTTATTTGCTGTCACTGTTTACATCTCTTTTTAAAATTTTCAATGTATTTTTATGTTTATTTCTTTATTCAAATATAATTAACATACAGTGTTATGTTAGCTTCTGGCATACACTATAATGATTCAATAATTCTATAGATTACTCAGTGCTCATCAAGATAAGTGTGCTCTTAATCCCCTCTATTTATTTCACCTATCTCCCCACCCACCTCCTTCTGGAAACCACCAGTTTGTTCTCTAAGAATCTGTTTTTGGTTTTTGTGGGTTTTTTTTTTCTTTTTTTCTTTGCTTGTGTTTGTTTCTTAAATAGCACATATGAGTGAAATCATATGATATTTGTCTTCCTCTGACTGACTTATTTCACTTAGCATATTACCCTCAAGTTCCATCCATGTTGTTGCAAATGGCAAGATTTCATTTCATTTTTATAGCTGAGTAATATTCCTTTATATATATACCATATCTATGGATGGATACTTGGGTTGCTTCCATATTTTGGCTATTGTAAAAATGCTGCAATAAACATATGGGTACATGTATCTTTTCAAATTAATAATTTCCTTTTCTTTAGGTAAATACCCAGTAGTAGAATTACTGGATCATGTGGTAATTCTATTTTTAACTTTTTTGAGGAGCCTCCATACTTTTTCTCACAGGGGCTGCACCAATTTGCATTCCCATCAACATTGCATGACAATTCCTTTTCCTCCACATCCTTGCTAACACTTAATATTTGTTGTGTTTTTGATTCTAAACATTCTGACAGGTGTGAGGCAATATCTCACTGTGGTTTGGATTTGCATTTCCCTGATGATTAATGGTGTTGAACATCTTTCCATGTCTCCATTAGCCATCTGTATATCTTCTTTGGAAAAAAATATCTATTTGGGTCCTCTGCTCATTTTTAAACTGGATTGTTTGGATTTTTATGGTGTTGAGTTGTGTAAGTTCTTTGTGTATTTTGGATATTAAACTGTTACTGGACCTATCATTTGCCAATATCTTCTATTATTCTGTAGGTTGTCTTCTTATTTGGTTGATGTTCCTTTGCTGTGTCAAAGCTTTTTACTTTGGTGTGTAATAGTTTAATTTTGCTTTTGTTTCCCTCAACTAAGGAGATATACTTAGGAAAATGTTTCTACTGCTGATAAGAAAGAAATTACTGCCTGTGTTTTCTTCTAGGAGTTTTATGGTTTCAGGTCTTACATTTAGGTCTTTAATCTATTTTGAGTTTATTTTTGTGCATGGTATTAGAAAGTGGTCCAGTTTCATTCCTTTACCTGTAGCTGTCCAGTTTTCCCAGCACTATTAGTTGAAGAGATTGTCCTTTCCTCATTGTATATTTTAGCATCCTCTGTCATAGATTAATTGACCATAAAAGCATGGGTTTATTTCTAGGCTGTCTATTCTGTTCTATTTCTCTGTGGGTCTGTTTTTCTGCCAGTACCATACTGTTTTGATTACTACAGCTTTGTAGTATATCTTGAAATCTAGAATTGTGATACCTCCAGCTTTGTTCTTCTATCTCAAGATTGCTTTGGCTATTTGGGGTCTTTTGTGGTTCCATACAAATTTTAAGATTGTTTGTTCTAGTTCTGTGGAAAATGCTGTTGGTATTTTGATAGTGATTGCATTAAATCAGTAGATTGCTTTGGGTACTATGGACATTTTAACAATATGAATTTTAACAATCCATGAATATGGGCTACTTTTCCATTTGTTTGTGTCCTCTTCAATTTCTTTAAACAGTGTTTTACAGTTTTCAGAGCATAGGTCTTTCACCTCCTTGGTTAAGTTTATTCCTAGATATTTTATTCTTTTTAGTGTAATTATAAATGAGACTATTTTATTAATTTCTCTTTCTGCTGTTTCATTATTAGTGTATAGAAATGCAACAGATTTTCATATGTTAATTTTGTATCCTGAAACTTTACTGAATTTATTGATCGGGTCTAGTAGTTTTTGGTGGAGTCTTTAGGGTTTACTATATATAGTGTCATGTCATCTGGAAATATTGACAGTTTTACTTCTTCTTTCCTAATTTTTATGCATTTTATTTCTTTTTCTTGTCTGATTGCTGTGGCTAGGACTTCTAGTACTATGTTGAATAAAAGCAGTGAGAGTGGACATCTTTGTCTTGTTCCTGACCTTGGAGGGAAAGCTTTCAGATTTTCACCATTGAGTATGATGTTAGCTATGGATTGTTCATATATGGCCTTTATTATGCTGAGGTATGTTCCCTCTAAACCTACTTTGTTGAGAGTTTTTATCATGAATGAATGTTATACTTTGTCAAATGCTTTTTCTGCATCAGTTGAGATGATGATATGGGTTTCATCCTTCCTCTTGTTAATGTGATGTGTCATGTTGATTGATTTGTGAATATTGAACTACCCTTGCATCCCAGGAATAAATCCCACTTGATCATGATGAATAAATTTTTAAATGTATTTTTGGATTTGTTTTGATGATATTTTGTTGAGAATTTTTACATCTGTGATCAGAGATATTGGCCTGTAGTTCTCTTTTTTCTTATAGTGTCTTTATCTGTTTTGGTATCAGGGCAATGCTGGCCTCATAGAATGAATTTGGAAGCTTTTGTTCCTTTTCTATTTTTTGGAATAGTTTGAGAATAGGTATTACTTCTTCAAATGTTTGGCAGAATTTACCTGTGAACCTATCTGTTCCAGGACTTTTGTTTTTTGGGGTGGCGTTTATTACCGATTCAATTTCATGTTAGTAATCGCTCTGTTGAAATTGTCTGTTTCTTCTTGATTCAGTTTTGGAAGGGTTATGTTTCTAGGAATTTATCCATTCCTTCTAAATTGTCCAATTTGTTGGCATATAATTTTTCATAATATGCTCTTATAATTGTTTGTATTTCTGTGATACTGGTTATTATTTCTCTTCCTTTATTTCTGATTTTCAGTTCTCTCTTTCTCTCACCCTTTCACTCTCCCTCTCCCTCTTCCTGTGTGTGTGTGTGTGTGTGTGTGTGTGTCTGTGTGTGTCTGTGTCTGTGTCTGTCTGTCTGTATGTATGTATGTCTCTCTTTTTGATGAGTCCAGCTAAAGGCTTGTCAATTTGGTTGATCTTTTCAAAGAACTAACTCCTGGTTTTATCAATCTATTCTATTGGTTTTTTAAGTCTTGATTTCATTTATTTCTGTTCTAATCTTTATTATTTTCTTTCTTCTACTGACTTTGTGCTTTGTGCTTCTTTTTTCTAGCTCCTTTAGGTGTAAGGTTAGCTTGTTTATTTGAGATCTTATTTTTTGAGTTAGGCATCTATTAGAACAACTTTTGCTGCATCCCAAAGATTTTGGACCATTGTGTTTTCATTTTTATTTGTCTCCTTATATTTTTTTATTTCCTCTTTGATTTCTTCATTTAACTATTTATTGTTCAATAGCATGTTATTTAGCCTCCATGTATTTGTGTCCTTTCCAGATTTTTTCTTGTGATTCATTTCTAGTTTCATACATACCATTGTGGTCAGGAAAAATGCATGATGTGATTTCAGTCTTTTTTAATTTATTGGGACTTGTTTTGCTGTCTAACATGTGACCTATTTTGTAAAATGTGTAATGGGCTCTTGAAAAGAATGGGTATTTTGCTCTTTTTGGATGGAATGTTCTGAATATCTGTTAGATCCATCTGGTTTAATGTGTCATTCAAAGCCACTGTTTCCTTGTTGATTTTCTGTCTCTGTGATCTGCCCATTGATGTAAGTGAGGTGTTAAGGTCCCCTTCAATTATTGTGTTACTGTCAATTTCATCCTTTATGTCTGTTAATAGTTGCTTTATATATATAGGTGCTCTCATATTGGGTGCATAAATATTTACAATTGTTATGTCCTCTTATTGCATTGTTCCCTCTTTCATTATGCTGTGTTCTTTTTTCTCTCTTGTTAGTCTTTGGTTGTTGTTTTTTTTTTTAATTTTATTTATTTGTTTGACATAAAGAGAGAGAGAGAGAGAGAGAGCACAGACAGGGGGAGCAGCAGGCAGAGGGAGAGGGAGAAGCAGCCTCCCTGCCACGCAGAGAGCCTGATGTGGGGCTTGATCCCAGGAAACTCGGATCATGGCCTGAGCCATGATCATGGTTAAGCCATGCTTAACTCACTGAGCCACCCAGGTGCCTCTTGTTAGTCTTTGTTTCAGTCTATTTTGTTTGATGTAAGTATTGCCACCTCAGCTTTCTTTTCACTTCCATTTGCATGATAAATGTTTTTCCATCCCCTCTCCTTCAATCTGCATGTGTTTAGGGGTCTGAAGTGATTCTATTATAGGCAGCATATAGATACATCTTACTTTTTATCTATTCATTAACCCTATGTCTTTTGACACAGATGATTGGAGCACTTACTTTTTTTACATTTAGAGTAACCATTGATAGGTGTGTACTTATTGCCATCTTGTTACTTGTTTTATGGTTGTTTTCATAGTTCCTCTTGGTTCCTTTTTTTTTTTTTTTTTTGTCAATTCCTCTGTGGTTTGATGGCTTTCTTCAGTGATATGCTTGGATCCTTTCTCTTTATTTATTGTGTATCTGTTAAACGTTTTTGATTTGTGGTTGCCATTAGGTTCACCAGAACCAGGAACTTAGGGTGTCTCCTGTGTGGGTTGTTTATGTCCTATATTGTGGCTGAGCCACATTTGCCTTCAGTCCAGTGACCTGCATTGGCCCACTTTTGCCTTTTGTGGGTGCATCTGGTGGGATTTAGTCCCTGTGCTATTAAGGGACCAATCTGGAGCCGCTGTGGGCTTGCAGAATGGCAGTTTCAAAAGTTAGACCAGTTGCCTGTCCTCAGCTGCAGTCTCACCAACCGACAGGGCACCCTCCCTTCCTTGTCCCAAAAGGCCTTCATTGGTGGGTAGATCTGGCAGTTAGACCCATTCCATTTGCTGGGGCTGTGCTTGCACCAGCCTGCAGGGTGCTCTCCCTGCCCGTCCCTTGGGAGGCTTTTGTTGGTGGATGAAGTTGGCAGTGGGACTCAAAGTTTGCCCCCAGTCTGTCTGTGGGTGCTGCAGTCACATTGAACTGCAGGGCTTTTTTCCTGTGCTGCCCTTGAGAGTTTTCTGTTGGTGAGTAAGGGCATAGTCAGACCAGATGCCTGCCCCCAGTATGTGTGCTGGAACTGCAGTCACACCGACTAGCAGGGCCCTCGCTCTACACTGCCAGCTACAAGGTTCAGCTGGGACTCTGGGAACACGTGTGTGTGTGTGTGTGTGTGTGTGTGTGTGTGTGAGTGATCTTCCCCTCTCCCCCAGGCTGGAGTCACTTTGGAGAGCCCCTCTCCCTGCCAAGACTGCTTTTGCAAGGTGTATTGGGGCAGGAGCCACTTTAAAGGGACCCCTGCCAAGTGGGGTGGGTTGGATGGGGTAGGCACACAGGAGACTGTGGAGACGGAACATACAGTGTTAGCAAGATATGTGGGGGGGGTGGGGGTGGGGGCAGAGAAATGGTGCCTGCCAGCTCTTTTGTTCTTGGAGATGTGTCCCAAAGATCCTCCCTGCCCCTCCAGTGCACATTCTGAGATTAGTAAATAAATCTGCCATATACCTTGGGCCCTTTCCAACTTGCTGCTTCTATGCTATATTGTAGCTGGGTTATTCACTATGCTGGCTCTTTAAGGGTAGGGATTCAGTTGTCTCTTGCCCTCTGGCTCTCCTGGAGCCAAGCCCACTGATTTTTTTCAGTATTCAGAGTTAAGCACTGCTGATTATAAAAACTCATGAAATTGAGCCCCACCGGTTTTTAGAGCCAAATGTCATGGGTACTCATCTTCCCAGTTTGGGTGCCGCATACCTGGGGTGCCTGGTGTGGAGTCTCATGCTCTTGCTTCTCCATGCTTGCGGTGTTCCTCCTGTCTTTGGTTAATCTCGCTAGAGTATTTGGTTTCCAACCACGTTTCTGCCCCTCCTACCCTTTTTGATGTGGCCTCCTCTCTGTGATTAACTGTGGAAAGTCTGTTCTGCAGTTTTTAGGTCATTTTCGGTGTTAGTTGCTCTCATACGGCTGTTGTCCCAGCGTGTCTGTGGGATGTAGTGAGCTCAGTATCCTTCAACTCTGCCATCTTCCCAGAACTCTACATCTCTTTATGTTGTGTATCTGTTACCAAATTATTGTAGCTATTACTATTTTTAATAATTTTGTTCTTTAACTTTTATACTAAAGGTAAGTGGCTAACACACTACCTTTTACAATATTAACTTACTCAGAATCTCATCATATACTTACCTTTACTAGCGTATTATATATTTTCATGTTTTCTTTTTTAATAATATTTTTTATTATATTATGTTAGTCACCATACAGTACATCCCTAGTTCATGTTTTCTTTTTACTTATTAGAGGCCTTTTATTTCCGCTTGAAGAACTCCTTTCAGCATTTCTTGTAAGGCGAGTCTAGTAGTGATAAACCCCCTCAACTTTTGTTTGGGAAAGTCTTTATCTTGCCTTCATTTCTGAAGGACAGATTTACTGGTAAAGTGTTCTTGGTTGGCAGTTTTTTCTTTTAGCACTTTGAATATATCATCTCACACTCTCCTGACCTGTAAGGTTTCTGCTGAGAAAATCCACTGTTCACCTAAGGGGGATTCCTTTGTATGAGAGAATTTTTTTTCTCCTGCTGCTTTAAAAATTCTTTTTGTCTTTGGTTTTAGACAGTTTTATTATAATGGTTGTGGAAAAGATAATTTTCTATTGAAATTTTGCGGTGACAGTTTTATGAACTTGAATAT
>NW_024424452.1:66597503-66674314 GCF_017311325.1 Ursus maritimus
AAATCTTTCCCTAGGTTTGGGAAGTTCTCAGCCATTTAATCTTTTTTCCCTTCTCTTCTCTCTCTGGGACCCCAGTGATGCATAGATTGTTTCTCTTAATGGTATCCCATAAGTCGCACAGGCTTTGATCATTCCTTTTTATTTTGTTTTTATTTTTTATTTCCTGAACTGGGTAATTGCAAATGATCTGTCTTCCAGTTCACTGATTCTTTCTTCTGTTTGGTCCAGGCTGCTGTTGGAGCCCTCTTATAAATTCTTCTGCATAGTCATTGTATTCCTTAGCTCCAAAATTTCTGGGTTTTTTTTATTTTTTGATGTTTTCTATCTTTGAACTTCTCATTTTGTTCTTCTATTGTTTTTCTGCTATCATTAAGTTGTTGATCTTTGTTCTCCTGTAGCTCTCTGGGCATCTTTAGAACTGTTATTTTGAATTCCTTTTTAGGATTCTTATCTCCATTTTGGGGGATACATTACTGGAATTTACAGTGTTCCTTTGGTGGTGTCAGGGTTATGTGTCAGTCCATAGTCACTGTAAGGGCTGTCAGGGTTCTCAGCAGATCCTCCAGGTCCAGTGACTAGGGACCAGAGCAGGAAGTGATAGTGGCCCAAGCCAGTGGTGTGCACATACTCAGCTGTGAGGGCCTGCTGTAGTTTTCTGTGCACTGGCACAGAGTCAGTTTCAGAAACACACATACTGTTGAGGGCAAGGGCCAGGCTGAATGCAGGCACACTAGCAGCTATAGGAGTCCTGACTGTCTAAGTGCACTCCTGTGGCTTTGGTGTCTCACCATGGATGCAGGCACAGCAGTGGAGGCCAGTGATAGTAGACAGGGCCAGGTCTGGGCTCACAAACACCTTTGAGAGCCTTGGCCATTGGGATGCATTCCCACAACTGCAGGGTCTTGCCACAGACATGCTCATGGTAGCAGAGCAAGTAATGGAAGTTGGGCTGAGAGGCCTATAGGTACACATTTGGAGAAGCTAGCCCCCAAGCACCCACAAGGGGGTGGCTGTCAGCTGTGGGGTTCTAGGCTGCATCTTGCACTTGCACAGGTGCAGAGGCTGGGGCTAGCTGTCTGTGTGGGTCCCATTCTCTGGCAGGGGTGAGGGGAGGGGAATGGGTGCGGGCAGCTGGCATCTGCAAATGCAAAACCTGTGGGGTGAAAACTAGTGAAGTCTGCAGGGGTCCATGGTAGCTGTACTGATCACTGGTTTCTTCTGTGGTGAAAGTTGCCAGGTCCTCTGTACAGAGCAGGTCACTGGGAACCCTGGTTTCTCCCACAGTGTGGCTAATACTGGTAGTCTCCACCGTTCTTCCTTGTTCCTAGTCATCTCTATACATCTCAGCTTTGCTGTTCCCTGGGTGGGATGAAACTAAAGCAGGTCCTTCATGTAATACCCAGGAAAGCTGGGGAAACTGGTCACTCTCCCTGCTCTCCCTTTCCTGGGGAGGGGAATGCTAGCTGGTGAGTTACCTCTTGGCACTGATCAGTGCCAGCTCGGTGGATGGGAGGATAAGGACAAAATGAAGCATTCTTCCTTCCTTTCTTGTCCAGTTGTTCTCAGGTTTTTGTTCCACTATGTTGAAGTTTCTTAAGTTGACTCTTGAGCAATCCAGAACTGTTTGTAGATAGCTGTCTATTTGTTGATTTTTGTGGAGACACAGAGCCTGGCTTCTCCTACTGCACCATCTTGGTGATACCAGCCTCTTCTATTTCTATAATGATCCTTTCCCAGTTTCTTTCCTTGGCTTTTTATGATCTGTCCTTACCTTAACTGTCAGCTCCATTCAGGTTTCTTTCCTTGGCCTTCTTTTCACTCTACACTTCATTCTGTGCACCAACTCAAGAAAGCCAAGCAAACTGATAAAAGAGCCAACAGAATGTTGCTAATCTTCCATGGGAACCAAGGTTGTTACTTTAACATCAGCTGATACTATCTCTCTACAAGGTTACTTTTTATAACCTTTTTAGTATTAATACTAAATAAAGCCTTTCTCATATTATCAGTACATTTCTCCTTTTCCCTTTAAATATTCCTTTCCAGATAGACAGGTAACTCAGTGACCCACTTCTGTTCTTATTTCCTGCAGCTCTGACAAGTAGCATAACGCAGGGCAGACATCCAGCTCTGGAGCTACGGATCTTTTTGATCAACTTAGTACTCTGTGAACTCTTAGCACATTTGTCTATCAAGATTTATAGTACTTATTTTCATTTCTTTTTCTAAAATCAGATTGAACGTATGAAATAATGTTTTCCTTATATGGTCTCAGACACTCACTGCATACATATTTACTGACTCCCAAAATATCTTCATTTGTTTTATATATAATAATGCACTGGGCACTGTGCAGCAATCAGCAAATAAAAGAACATAGTCCTGAGGCATTGACTTTTAGAGATTATATGATAAAGAAAATATAGATGTCTTTAAATGAAAAAAATCACTTTCTAAAAAACATGCAACTTAACATACAAATGAATGTTGTCCCTTTTAGAAAATTTACATTGAAAGGCTGATTAATAAAAGATTTGCATTGCTAATTAATGAACTTGTATCTGACATAAATTACAGCATGTAAACACTACAGGTGTTCTTAGGCAGAATGATCCTGTCATATTTTTAGAGATTAATACTCATGCAACTTTGGCTACATGAACTTGTAGTATTGTCAAGGCAGCATGCAGATTCAAGCCTCTCAGCACTTTGACACATGATGACATGTGAAAATCAATAGTTATGTTTAATTACAGACATATGTAGTTTTCTTAACATTTAGTATTCAATTGCTTATGTGTCTGTAATAGAATATAAGGAGAATATTGAAGGACTTAGAAACATATATATTGAAAGTGTAATATTCAAACTAATATTTAGTGTGCTGTTTACTAAAATATGATTCCTCTTTTTCCCAACAGAAGTTTCTATCACAATTTAACCCAGGTAATCATTTTTTAAAATTTTATATATCCTTCATATATCACTACTATATTATTTCTCTCTAATCTTCCGTGTTTCCCAGAAGGAGAATTTTCCAAACTAATTTTTCAACAAAATTTGCTTGGAGCACAGATATGGTTTGAGGAGCCCTAGAGCTCCACAGATCTTTTCAGGAGATCCATGAGGTCTACCCTTTTCCAACCACATATCTGTGTGAGGGTAGATTTTCTCCACATGCTTCCACCAAAACAACATATACCAATAGCTTGAATGTAGGAGCACAGATGATAATTCAGCTGTCTTCTATTAAGACAGATATTAAAGACATTTTATAATCTAAAACAACCACTTTTCTAATTTTTTTCTAAAAATAGTTATTTTTAAAAATATATATCATGTTAACATATATGGGTTTATTATAGTTTTTAAGATAAATTAATATCTTCAAATCTTCTCAGTTTTAATTTGTTACATGGTAACATGGTAAATATTGATAGATCTAACCCACATAAAACAAAAGCTCTGTGAGAATCTCAATAATTTTTAAGGCTATGAAGGGGAGACTCTTAACTATAGGAAACAAACTAAGGGTTGTTAGAGGGGCGGTGGGAGGGGGGATGGGGTAATTGGGTGATGGGTTTTAAGGAGGTGATGTGATGAGCACTAGTTGTTATATGCAGCTGATGAATTATTGAACTCTACATATGAAACTAATGATGTACTGTATGTTGGCTAATTGAATTTAAATTTTAAAAAAATCTAGTCCAAGGATGGAAGATGGCAGTGGAGTAGGAGGATTCCAGGCTTGCCTCTTTCCATGAATACAATTAGATACTATCAAATTATCCTAAATACACCAGAAGTTGACCTGAAGACTCCACAACTACAGGTAGACAAGAAGCCACAATGGAGAAGGTAGGAAGTGCAGAGATGCAGTTTGGGAGAGAAACAGATCATGGCCCCCATAGAAAGGAGGAAGCCATGGTTGCAGAGAAGGTTGAGAGATAGACTAGCACACAGGGGAGCACACAGGAAAAATGAATCCTCATACCAATTGGCTTGGAAAGTGAGAGGGGCTGAATTTTGTGAGTTCTTGCAGTCTGGAGTTTTAAAGGTCAGTGAGCTTGACTGGAATACAGTCCAGAGGCGACTGCACTGCTCTTGGGGAGAAGTCAGGACAATAACTAGCAGAAATACAGCATGGAAACAGTGATGGGAAGAGTGCCTGCAACACACATTGGGAAGGTTATTCACTCATTTGTGAGTCCCAGAGAGGCAGCATTCATGGAGAGACATCTCTGGGAACAAAGGAATTGCCCAGAACCATTCCCCCCGCCCCGACCCTCAGCAAACATGGGGTCACCTGCAGAAACCAGTGCAGTGCCGACATTGGCTAACTAACTTGTATATATCAAACCCTATCCTCCACACACACTCCAGTGGAACCACCCATCTGAAACATACTTGCCCAGTCCCAGTGCAGCAGGCCACCTTCCCCAGGAGACCACCCAAACCCCTGCTCACACCACACATCCCACTGTGGGAATTTTGCAGGGCCTCTGTTCTGCCAGCAGTGGCAACAAGTCTCATATCAGAAACAGACCAAAACACATCTAGCTAAAACATGCCGTATTATAGCCAGGGACCAAACACTGCCTACAATAGGCATAGAGAGACTCTGCAGATAACTGGCCTGAAGGATAAAGCAGCCAAGATAAAACAGCAGAGTACATGCAGCACACATTGGAGACATTTCCAGAAGCACCAGATCCTGGGGAACAGGGGACATTACATGGCGGGGCACTACAGGACCTCTTCTTCATAAGGCCATTACCCTCAAGAACAGGAGACATAGCTAACATTCCTAACACACAGAAACAGCCACAGAGATATAGACAAAATAAGAAGACGGAGAAATTTATCCCAAGTGAAAGAACAGGACAAGGCCATAACCAGAGATCTAAGTGAAACAGATATAAGTAACATGCCTTGGTAGAGAATTTAAAGCATTGCTCATAAGGATACTCACTGGACCTGAGAAGAGCAGAAGACATGAGTGAGATCCTTAACACAGACATAAGGAACAGCATAGCAGAGATAAAGGGCACAATAAAGAAAATGAGAAACATGCTTCATGAAATGAACAGAGATTGGAAGAAGGATAGGAATGAATTAGTAATCCAGAAGACAGAATGATGGGAAGCAATCAAACTAAACGTGAGATAAAAAAGAATTATGCAAAACAAGAATAGAGTTAGGGAACTCAGTGACTCCATAAAACATAATAACGTTTGTATTATAGAAGTCCCAGGAAAAGGAGAGAGAGAAAATGGGTCAGAAAATGTATTTGAAGAAACAATAGCTGAAAACTTCCCTAATCTGGGGAAGGAAACAGATATCCAGATCCAGGAGACACAGAGAACCCCCATCAAAATCAACAAAAGCAGACAAACACCAAGACATGTTGTAATTAAATTGGCAAAATATAGTGATAAAGAAAAACAAAAGACAAGATAAAAGAAGACAGTAACTTACCAGGGAAAACCCATTAGGCTAGCAGATTTTTCAGCAGTAATGTTCCAAGCCAGAAGGAAGTGGTATGATACACTCCAAGTGCTGAATGGGAAGAATCCACAGTTGAGAATACTCTGTCCAGCAAGGTTAACCTTCAGAAAAGGAGAAGAGAGTTCCCCAGAGAAACAAAAACTAAAGGAGTTCATGACCACTAAACCAGCCCTGCAAGAAATATTAAAAGGGACACTTTGGGTGGAAAGGAAAGACCAAAGGTGACAGTATAAAAGTAAGAATCACAAAAGCAGTAAAAATGAATATTTCTGTAAAAAAAAAAAAACAGTCAAGCGATTCACAAAATAAAAGTATGTGAAATATAACAACATGTATCTAAAATGTGGGGAGAGTAAAGAATGCATTCAAACTTTTAATGACCATGAACTTAATATAGACTGCTACATGCAGAAGAGGTTATATACAAACCTAATGGAAATCACAAATCAAAAACCACTAATAAATATACAAAGAATAAAGAGAAAGAAATCCAAACATATCACTAAAGAAAATCAGCAAACCATGAAAAAGAGAAAGGATCAGAGAAAATCTTCAGAAACAATCACAAAGCAGATAATAAAATGACAATAAGTAAGTATCTATCAATAATTACTTTGAATGTAAATGGACTAAATGTTTCAATGCAAAGATGTATTGTGACAGAATATATAAAAACCCAACACCCATCTACATGCTGCCTACAAAAGACTTATTTCAGACCTAAATATAAGTAGCAATACTCATACTGGACAAAATAGACTTCAAAACAAAGAATGTAACAAGAGACAAAAAAGGACACTATATAATAATAAAAAGGACAATTCAACAAGAAAATGTAACAATTGTAAATATGTATACACCCAACACAGGAGCATCCAAATACATAAAACAGTTAATAACAAACATAAAGGAACTAATTGATAATACATTAATAATAGGGAACTTTAACATCCCACTTACATCAATGGACAGATCATGTAAACAGAAAATCAACAAGGAAACACTGGCTTTGCTTGGTACATTGGGCCAAATGGACTTAACAGATATATTGAGAACATTCCATCCTAAAATAGCAGATTGAAATTTTTAAAAATTGAAATAAGGTGATAATATTTGGAAATTAAAGCTCTATAGAGAGTATAATTTTTTCAAAGCAGTGACTTACTATAAAGGCAATAAAATAATAATAACTATTATAATCAATAAATAAACCTCCTGGTATAATGAAGCCTCCATAAAACCCCAAGGGGACAGAGTTCAGAGAGCTCCCTGGTTGGTGAACACATGGATAATCAGGGAGAATGAGCACCAAGAGAGGGGATGGAAGCTCCTCACCCTTTGCCCATGCCTTCCCTCTGCATCTTTTCCATCTGGCTATTCTTGAGTTAGATCTTTTTATAATAAGCCAGTAATCTATGAATTTTTCTTCAAATTCTGGATCATCCCCTGACTCCTACACCCAGGGAAATGTTGAAGAGGAACTCGACAAAGACCCTGAATGAGAAAGAAGTTCCCAAAAGAGAAGCTAAAGACAAGGCCTTTGTTCTGGTTTCCTGATTCTAAGAAGTCATTCACAAGGGAGAAGTAAAAACAGCACCTTTTCTCTGGCTTCCTGTTTTTTTATTTCCTTGTACTCCAGGATGTGGTTCCTGAGAGTGATGAAGTGGAGGCTGGCAAAACTATTGTCTGAGTTACAGTCTCGGAGTCATTCAGCTAAAGCACACAGAAGGGACCTGCCAACACTTCAAGGTTTCAGCCATAGGCCCTGCCATGGAAGCATGACAGAGGACACTTGTTTCCCCACCACCTGCTATTATTCCCATCCCAGGGAGTTGCTGTCTGCTCCCCTCTGCCCAGCTCCGCAGCAGGTGCCTCAGCAGCAAAGTCCACAGGCAGACACAGGCCCACAACATGCATATATGTACATAATTTTTAAATTAACATAATTTAAGCAGTACTTTTGTCCTAGCATGTGAAAAATAAATAAACAAATAAACCTCCAATAGTAGATCAAGATAGTTGAATGAGCCCATGTGTCCGTGTGTACACTTATCCCAAATCCAACTGATGATATAAATTTCTTATTAAAGCTAGAACAGTGAAAAACAAGAGAGTGTTTATCATTGGATAATTTTAATATAGAAGATAGAGGGAAAATTCTAGAAGTAGAGTACATATTACAGACCCAAATAATACAGAATAACCTCCATCTCACTCGAAACAAAGAAAAGCCTTTAGAAAATATGTGTGGAGAATGCTAGTATACACTTTCACATCAACATAGGTGCATTTGTGTGAGAAATAATTAAAGAACTTAAAGCCAGAGTTTTAACATCAACTTCGGAACTAGGAATAATAGAATATAAGCCCTACTAGATAGGGGTGATGTTTTATTGTATGTATAAGGATAGAAAATGAAGGCCTCCAACCTATGAGAGAAGGAGGAGCTGAAACTAATCTCCTTACATGATACTAGATTTACAAAATGTCTATAAAGTGGGAAATAGTAAAGTTCCACTCACAGGCTTCTAGTAATTCCAAAGAGGTGATACATCCTCCGGGGGCTATAAACGCATAAGGAGTTAACTACATGAAGTATGAGGCGGACGTCCAAGTTCAGTAGCCCAAGAGGTTAAAGAACCTAAAACACAAAAATGCAAGCAGTGAAACACGTAGGGCCCAGGCAGAGGTGACTGCAAAACTCATTTCCATAACCCAGAGTGTATAAGATCCTCCTAGAAAACAAACCCTCTGAAAATAACCTCAAAGGAAAAGGTATAAACCACAAGAAACAGTCTGGAATGGACACATAAAAATGGAGAAAGTTCATACTACTGAAAACAAGGAATGAGAACCATCTGAAAGACTACTAAATCCAGGAATTAAAATTAAAAAAACAATTATACAGCATTCAGAAATTGAAAAACCTCTCACTAAAATGTCTTGAAATGAAAAAATAGGCATCTAAAAATAAAAATTCAATAACAGTTTCAATGGAACACCAGACACAGTTGAGAAAATTGCAGATTTAGTGATTTGGAATAGGAATCATGCAGAATGCACTTTATAAAAGTGAAGATATGGAAAACATCTAAAAAATTAAGAGACATAGAGGATAGACTGAGACAGTTTATCATACTATAATAGGAGTTCCAAAAGGGGAATAAAGTGAGTTGGACATAATACCGAAAGAGATGATTATGGAGAATTCTTCACAACTGAAGACATGAGTACTCTGAAAAACTAAAGTACAGGATGTAGTAAATAACGGCGAACAAATGAGCTATATAATATACTAATAAATTTAAATAAGCATTGACAATCAAAGCTTTCAATAATGGTTTTTTAAACAAAATAAAATTAAAAAGCTAGCCAAGAAAAGAGTGGAAAATGAAGGGGCATTTGGGTTTGAAATTGTTTGAGGTCCTAATGGAATATTACTCAGCCATCAGAAAGAACAACTACCCAACATTTGCAGCAACATGGACAGGACTGGAGGAGATTATGCTAAATGAAATAAGTCAAGCAGATAAAGACAATTATCATATGGTTTCACTCATTTATGGAATATAAGAAATAGGAAGATTGGTAGGAGAAGGAAGGGAAGAATCAAGGGGGGCTAAACAGAAGGGAGAATGAACCATGAGAGACTGTGGACTCTGGGAAACAAACTGAGGGCTTCAGAGGGGAGGGGGGTGGGGGATTGGGATAGGCCTGTGATGGGTAGTAAGGAGGGCACATATTGCATGGCGCACTGGGTGTTATACGCAAATAATGAATCATGGAACATTGCATCAAAAACTGGGGATGTACTGTATGGTGACTAATATAACAAAATAAACATTATTTTAAAAAAAGAAATTGTTTGAGGTCCTTATAAGCATTCAGGATAGGGATACTGGATCAACTTTAGCCTACATTAAATATGCATGTAAAAATGTAAGACTGCCTATTAAAGTCATAGAAATAAATATGTAATTGCTAAAAAGTAGAGTTCTGGAAGAAGAAATTTTAAAATGCTAACAATTTAATAGGAGGTAATGAAACATTAAATAAAGAAAAATTAAAACATAGGATATAGGGACACAAAAATAAGATTTTCAAAATCATTTAAATTAAATTAGTAATCAAAATTGTGATTGGATTAAATTCACCCATTAAATGACAAAAACTCCAGAAATCTGATTTTGGTAAAAGCTACATAGTTAACAAAGAGTAACACAAAATTTGGAAAGAAATGATGCAAACAGATTAATACTATCAAAAGGAAACTGGGGTGATGATATGAATGTCAAATAAAAGATACATGAAGCCCCAAAACTTTAAAAGACATAAAGAGGGAAATTATTTCACGATAACAGAAAAATCTACGAAGAGGAAAATGATATCATCTGTGCTTAACAATATAGTCTCACCTGATCATAATGAAGATAGAAAGTTTCCTCAATTCATTTCCTGAATCCAACACTACTTTAAAACCAAAAGCAGGCAAACAGAAAGTTAGGAAGGGAGGAAGGGAAGAAAGTGTAGACCAATATCCTTGTATATATAGATGCAAAAATTCTGGACAAATATTAGCGAATGGAATCCAGCAATATATTAAAATAATATCTTCGAGAATGCAACACTGGTTCAATACCAAGAAATCTGACAACAATATCCATTCCAACAACACAATAAAGAAGAAAATAAATGATCACATAGTAAATTTAAAAATTATGAATAGCCATTCCTAATGAAAACACCAAGCGAAGCAAGTTTAGAAGGAAACCACTTGATTTTAATAAAAAACACTGACTTTTCAAATAACTGAAAATGTTTATTATAAATCATGAAATAATTCTGATTCAACTAAAATCAGGAACTGGACAGATGTGCTCAGTGTCATCATTATTAATTAACATTATCTTGAACATAATAGTATAAGTAGTAAGACAAAAAATGTACAATATTGTAAATTTATAATAGCAATAAAGAATATAAAACATGAATAAATTTAACAAGAAAGACACAAAACCTGTAGCAAGAGCCACTCTTAGAGTTTATCGAATGAGGGACACTGGATGATGTATGGCACTATTGAATTAGTATGTTGTACACCTGTAGAATATTATTCAGTCCTTATAAAAGTTGACACTGGGGAATTTCAATGATGTATATGCATGAGAAAAAGAAAATGTGGGAAGTGTGTTATTATAATATGTATAACAGAATGTGGGAAGAGTTTTAAAACTCTTAAAATGCCTCTTTTTAAAAATACATGTAAATATTTAGGGAGAAAGACAGGGAAGGATACACACTAGTTGTTTAAATCAAGTTACATAGATTGAGAGAGGCTTAATAGGTGAAGGAAATATAAAGGAGAAATAAAACCCTGCTATAAAAAGGAAGGAAGGAAAGAAAGGAAGAAAGGAGGGAGGGCAGCAGTATATAGAGACAATATAGAATTAAGGCAAACAGGTGAAATAGGATAGGTAGGAATGTCATATAATTATAAAAGGAATAAAATCTTCATATATGTGTGTATATATATCCACATAACCACAACACAGATCAAGATATAAAACATAGATGTAGAAGGTCTTAACATAAAGAACTTCCCAAAATTAATAAATAAAAGACTAACAACCCCATAGAAAAACGGAAAATAAGTAACAAAAATGAATAGTTCACAAGACAGGAAATACAAGTGGAACTTAAACATATGGAAAGATGTTCAAACTTTTTTTATAATGAAATTGATGCAGGTTAAAACTGCATCAAAGTACCATTTTTCACCCATCGGACTGGCAATGTGACAACGCACGATGTTGGGAAGGCTGTGAAGAAGGAAGAAATCTCATACATTGCTGGTGTGACGGTATATTGGTGGAGTTTAGCAGTATCTATGAAAATTACAAATGCATGTACCATATGCCTCAACAGTTACACTTTCAGGTATACTCCAAGGTCAAAATAACACACAATTTGCTCATTATAGCACTGATTATAATGGCAAAGGATTGAGAACGAATGTTTATTAGTAGGTTACTAGTTAATTATGATTCCTCCATAATTTGGAATAATAAGCAGTAGAAAAGTTAATGAGAATATGTAAAGATCTCTAAGATAAAACTTTAAGTGAAGAATATAATGTTTGAAAAAATGTGGTTAGCATACTTACATTTATATAAAAAGAAAAAATAACATCTTAGTTATGCACAAAAATTTTACAGAAATATAAACAAGAAAACTTACTAATAGTAGATACTTGTGGGGTGCAGTGGGCTTGTGGGGATTGAGTGATGGAATACAGAGTGGGAGAGACTATTTTTACTTCATTTTTAATGTAATTTGTTTTTTAACTATGTGAATAAATTGTCTATTCAAGAAAAAAATTAACAAAAAAGAAAAAAATTAGATCTACGTCTATTGAAATGACCATGGCATATAAGTAACAAAAGCAAATTAGAAATAACATGCATTGTGTGATTTCATTTTTGTAAAAAGTGAGGGGGTGAGGGGTTGCTGTGTCTAATTATGATTGTAGAGAAAGAGATATGCACATTCATACAGGGTTTTAACATTGGTTACCTCAGACCTTCCTTCATAGGTCTTTGCTTTGTTTCACTTGTTGAAAACAACACGTATCACTTTTGATATTTTTAATGGGATAATCAAAATTTTTTAAATAAATAAAAACACTTTTATGGTTGAGTTTTGCCACAACTAAAAATGAAATTTGTCCAAAATGTAAAGGAATGCAAACACTTTTTATTTTGTAGGTGGTGGTTATATGGATATATGATCCAGAAAATGCGGACCCCAGTGAGCTGCTATGGAATGCGAATGAACCTTCACTAGTAGGTGGAAACATTATTATTATCACAAATAAAGCAATATCTATGTTTCCTTTTTAAGGGCTTTGAATCATCTATTTTAAGCATTTCCAGAACTAATTAAACACACCTTAATTGTCCATTATTTTTAGCCACTGTAGAGATTTTGAGCAATCCACAATTATAAATCTTTCTGTTGAATTCTATTGAGCATTGTCTGTAATTTCTATGAACTGCGTTATTCATGGAGATGCTAACCTTCAAAGTGCTTTAAAGATGTTCCTTGTGCATCTATCTTAAAATCATCCTTCAAAAATCTGTCCAGTCCCTTACTGAATCCTTTACCACTTGCAAACTAGTGCATTTACTAAAGGTACCGCACAGCAGATAAATACAGATGGTTTTCAACTTATGGTGGCTTGACTTATGGCTTTTCAACTTTACCATAGTGTAAAAGTGATGCACATTCTATAGAAACTGTTCTCTGAACTTGGGTCTTTTCCCAGACTAGCGGGCTAGCAGGATGTGGTATGATACCATCACATGACGCTGGGTGGCGGCAGTGATCACAAGACTAAACGATCAGTACACAAACTATTCTGAACACATACAACCATTGTTTTCACTTTCAGTACAGTATTCAATGATTTACATGAGATATTTAACACTTTATCATAAACAGACCTTGTGTTAGATGGTTTTGCCCAATGGTAGGCTAATGTGTTTTGAGCACATTTGAGGTAGGCTGGGCTAAGCTATGATGTTTGGTAGGTTAGGCACATTGAATGCATTTTCAGTTTATGATGGGTTTATCAGGACATATCCCATCGTAAGTCCGTTCTCTTATTTGTTACAAATTTACCTCTTTCATGATTTAAGTTATGTCTTCTGTTACAATTAAAATGTATGAAGAGAAACACAAAATGAACGATTTTAATCTCATGTGATACTATGTCTTAATGAGACAAGATCTGATTTTTGAATAGCATGTTCCATGCCTCTTGGTAATGAAATTCACAAGAGATGGACTGAGAAATCAGAATGATGGACCTATCAATTAATTGTTTTATTTGGCAAGTGGCTTTAGAGGGAATACAATTATTCAATTGTAATTAAACACTTTAGGCATTACTGTGACTTAATTTCTAATCTAAATGAAAATATGTGCATTTTAACATTTCGTCCATGCATACCTAATACTTTGCTTTTTTTTAATTTTATGTTTATTCACAACCATGTCATTCCCATAAAACCTTTCTATGGCTCTTGGTTACCAACAGCAGACTCTTGACTCTTAACATGGCACACAAAGCCCTGGAACATGCTGTCTCTGCCACCCTTCTCTGGCCTCAGCTCTCCACGTGTCCTACCTCCAGCAGCAGCACCCTGCTGTTTCCTTGCACACACCTGCTGTTCCATGGCTCTGAGTCTTTGCTTATGCTGTTCCCTCTATGGTAACTGCTTCCCTATGTTCATCTTCTCATGTTTTCCTTCTCAAGTCAGGTATCACTGCCTCTAAGATGCTTGCCTTAACCAAATCAGGATTTTTTCATATGAGTAGTTTGAGGGCATTATTTTTTTTTAATTTTTTTAAAAGATTTTATTTATTTATTCGACAGAGATAGAGACAGCCAGCGAGAGAGGGAACACAAGCAGGGGGAGTGGGAGAGGAAGAAGCAGGCTCATAGCGGAAGAGCCTGATGTGGGGCTCGATCCCATAATGCCGGGATCACGCCCTGAGTCGAAGGCAGACGCTCAACCGCTGTGCCATCCAGGCGCCCCTGAGGGCATTATTTTAATGCTACAGTTTTGATAAATCATCAACAAAACAGCTCTGGCAAAATAAATGTAAATTCTGTTTGCATTTTTATCAGCCAATATTTAATGTGACTGACAGACACTCAAATCATAATTCTACCCTTTACTCTTCATTCTCTTCCTGAACAACCTCTGGCTTTGAACTCTAAGTATTTCCTTATCTTTAACTCATTCCTGTATTTTATTCCCTCTTTGAACCTCAGCCCATCCCTGTCTCTCATTAACTTCCTCCATAGCCTTACCCTATGCCCAACACCCACACCAGGGAAAAGAGGACCAACAGTGGGGTACAACTCAGGAGTGGGGTACAGAATAACTTATTTGTACAATTTGGTTAAAAAATATTAAAAAGTTCAGGGTTTTATTTTGAGGTTTTTTTTCTTTACCATTTTAACTCTGAATTATATCATAAAGAAAAAAAGCAAGAAGTTTAGTATACAGTTTAATGAGTGATAATAATTAGCCATATAACCACTACCAAGAAGTAAAACACTAATGATAGTACGGAAGGTCCCCACGTGTGCCACCTGCATGGACATAATTTCTCCCTCCACCTTAGAAATCACTTGATGAATATAATCCCTTTGTTCCCTCTAAAGGTAACCGTTATTCTTAATTTTATGGTAATAATTGCTCTGCTTTTATTTTTAATTTGCCTCATGATTCCTAAACAATGCAGTTCAGTAGGTTTTGGGTTTGTGTTTATTTTTCTGCTTTATATAAATGGAATCATGTTTTATATACATTGTACATATTCCTTTGGGGGGGGTGTACCCTATATAAGATTTATTTGTGTTATAATGTACCTATAGTTTATTCATTTTTGTTCCTATATGATGTTTCATCATTCCAACATACTATACATTTTTTATCCAGTCTGCCATTGATGAATTTTGGGTTGTTTTATGTTTTGTTTTGTTTGTAATGAGTGTTGGTTTCCTTTTTTGTTCAGCTTTGTTGAGATGCAAATGATATATAATATTGTATAAGTTTAAATGTACACTGCTGATCTGATACACTTACATATTGTGAAATGATTACCACAGTAGCATTTTTTTTAAAGATTTTACTTATTAATTTGACATAGAGACACAGCCAGTGAGAGAGGGAACACAAGCAGGGGGAGTGGGAGAGGGAGAAGCAGGCTCCCAGCAGAGGAGCCTGACACGGGGCTCGATCCCAGAACGCTGGGATCACACCCTGAGCCGAAGGCAGACGCTTAACCACTGCGCCACCCAGGCGCCCCAACACAGTAGCATTTTTTAACACCTTTATCACCTCACATAATTACCGTTTCTTTTCTGTGGTAGGGTTACTTAAGATTTGTTCTCTCATCAACTTTCAAGTGTTTAGTACTGCGTCTTTAACTATACGCATCATGCCATACATTAGATTCCCAGAGTTTATTCATCTTACAACTGGAAGTCTGTACCCTTTGACCACCATGTCCCCATTTGCTCACCCCCTCAGTCCCTGCAGTCACCATCCTACTCTGTTTCTCTGACTTCAGCTTTCGTAGATTCCACCTACAAGCAAATCTTACAGGATTTGTCTTTCTCTGCCTGACTTATTTCACTTAGCAGAATGCCCTCCAGGTTCATCCATGTTGTTGCAAATGGAGACTTTTCCTCCTTTTTTATGGTCAAATCATAGTCCATTGAATATAAATACCACAACTTCTTTATCCTTTCATCCTCTGATAGGCTGCTTCTGTATCTCGGCTATTGTACATAATACTGAAATAAACATAGGGGTGCATGGATCTTTTTGGATTACTGTTTCCATTTTCTTTGGGTAAATATTCAGTAGTGGAATTATTGCATCAGATGGTATTTCTATTCTTATTTTTTTGAAGAACCGCCATACTGTTTTCCATAGTGGCTGCAGCAATGTACATTTATATTCCCACCAACAGGGCACAAGAGTTCCTTTTCTCCACATCCTCACCAACACTTGTTATTCTTATCTTTTTTATTTTAGCCATTGTGACAGGTATAAGGTGAGGCATCTTTTCATATACCTTTTGGCTATCTGTATGTCATCTTTGGGAAAAAGTCTGTTCAGATCTTCTGCCCATTTTTTAATTGGATTGCTAGTTCTTTTGCTATTGAGTTGTATGAGTTTTTATACATTTTGGATATTACCCCCTTTAACAGATAGATGATTTGCAAATATTTTCTCCCACTCTGTAGGTTGCCTTTCATTTTGTTTTTTCGTTTTGATTTCCTTTGCTGTGCACATATGATTTTTATTCTTTGCTCTGTCGTAGTGGATTATACTGATTAATTTTTGGAAAGTTGAACCAGCCTCACATACCAAGAATGAATCCCTGTTGGCCATAGTATATAATTCTTTTTACATATTGTTGGCTTCTGTTTGCTATTGTATTTCCATTTAGTTCAGATTTTTAAAACTTTTTAAATTTCTTTCGAGACTTCTTCCCTGATCCATGTGTTATTTAAAAGTGTGTCAATTTCCAAGTATTTGGGGATTGTTCGATTACCTTTCTGTACTGACTTCTAGTTTAATTCTGTTATACTCTGACAATGTATTTTCTATGATTTCTATTCTTTTTTTAAATTTATTTGTTTTTTAATTCTACTATAATTAATGTACAGTGTTATATTAGTTTCAGCTATACAATATAGTGCAATAATTCTATACATCACTCAGTACTTATCACGACAAGGGCACTCCTTAATCCCCTTCACCTATTTCACCCATTCTCCCACCCACCTCCCCTCTGATAATCACCAGTTTGCTCTCTATAGTTAAGAGTCTGATTTTTTGTGTGTCTTTTTTTTTTCTTAGATCATTTGTTTTCTTAAATTCCACATATGAGTGAAATCATATGGTATTTGTCTTTCTCTGACTCATTTCACTTAACATTATACTTTCTAGGTCCCTCCATGTTATCACAAATGGCAAGATTTCACTTCATCTTAATAGCTGAGTAATAGTCCATTGTACATATATCCCATATCTTCTTTATCCATTCATCTATCGATGAACATTTGGGCTGCTTCCATATTTTGGCTGTTGTGAATAAGCCTGCAATAAATATAGTGGTGCATATATCTTTTCAAATTAGTATTTTTGTTTTCTTTGGGTAAATACACAGTAGTGAAATTACTGGATCATATGGTAATTCTATCTTTAATTTTTAAAGAAACCTCCATACCATTTTCCACAGTGGCTATACCAGTTTGCATTCCCTCCAGCAGTGCACCAGAGTTTCTTTTACTCCACATCCTCGCCAACACTTGTTTCTTTGATGTTAACCATTCTGACAGGTGTGAGATGATATTTCATTGTAGTTTTGATTTTCATTTCTCTGATGAATAGTGATATTAAAGATCTTTTCATGTATCTGTTGGCCATGTATGTCTTCTTGGCAGAAATAACTGTTCATGTCTTCTTCCCATTTTTTACTCTATTATTTGGGGTATTTTTGGTATTGAGTTGTATAAATTCTTTATATATTTTGGATACTAACCCTTTTTTGAATATATCACTTGCAAATACCTTCTCCCATTCAGAAGATTGTCTTTTTGTTTTGTTGATTGTTTCCTTTGTTGTGCAGAAGCTTTTTATTTTGATGTAGTCCCAATAGTTTATTTTTGTTTTTCTTTCCCTTGCCTCAGGAAATGTATCTAGAAAAAATTTCCTGTGGCTGATGTCAAAGATATTACTGCCTGTGTTCTCTTCTAGGATTTTTATGGTTTCAGGTCTCACATTTAGTTTCTTAATCCATTTTGAGTTTATTTTTGTGTACAGTGTAAGAAAGTGGTCCAGTTTTATTCTTTTGCATGTAGCTGTCCAGTTTTCCAACACAGTTTGTTGAAGAGACTGTCTTTCTCCCATTGTGTATTCTTGCCTCCTTTGTCATAGATTAATTGATCATATAATTGTGGGTTTATTTCTGGGCTCTCTATTCTATTCCATTGAACTATTATGTCTATTTTTGTGCTGGTACCATACTGTTTTGATAACTACAGCTTGTAACATACTTTGAAATCTGAAATTGTGATACCTCCAGCTTTGTTCTTTCTCAAGATTGCTTTGGCTATTTGGGGTATTTTGTGGGTCCATACAAATTTTAGGATTGTTTGGTCTAGCTCTGTGAAAAATGCTGTTGGTATTTTCATAGGGATTGCATTAAATCTATAGATTGCTTTGGGTAGTATAGACATTTTAGCAATATTGGTTCTTCCAGTCCATGAGCGTGGAATATCTTCCCAATCATTTGTGTCATCTTCAATTTCTTTCATTAGTGTTTTATAGTTTTCAGAGCACAGGTCTTTCACCTCCTTGGTTAAGTTTATTCCTAGGTATTTTATTATTTTTGGTGAAGCTGTAAATGGAATTGTTTTCTTAATTTCTCTTTCTGCTATTTCATTATTAGTGTATAGAAATGCAACAGATTTCTATATATTAATTTTATATCCTGAAACCTTACTGAATTTGCTTATCAGGTCTACTAGGTTTTGGTGGAGTCTTTAGGGTTTTCTTTTCTTTTTTTAATTAAGTAGGCTCCACACCCAGCATGGAGCCCACTATGGGACTTGAACTTACAACCCTGAGATTGAGACCTGAGCTAAGATCAAGAGTCAGAGACTTAACCAGCTGAGTCATCCAGGATCCCCTTTAGGGTTTTCTATGTATAATATCATGTCACCTGCAAACCGTGAAAGTTTTACTTGTTCCTTATCAATTTGGGTGCCTTTTATTGCTTTTTCTTGTCTGACTGCTGTGGCTAAGACCTCCAGTACTATGTTCAATGGAAGGGGCAAGGAAGGACATCCTTGCCTTGTTCCTGATCTTAGGAGAAAAGCTTTCAGTTTTTTTACCATTGAATATAATGTTAGCTGTTGATTTTTCCTATATGTCCTTTATTATGTTGAGATATGTTCCCTCTAAACCTACTTTGTTAGGGGTTTTTATCATGAATGGCTTTTGTACTTTGTCAAATGCATCTGCATTTATTATTTTTTTCTGCAGCTATTGAGATGATCACTTGGTTTTTATCCTTTCTCTTGTTGATGTGATACATTATGTTGGTTGATTTATGAATATAGAAGCACCCTTAGAGCCCACTTGATCTGGGTGAATGATTTTTTTAATGTATTGTTGGATTCAGTTAGCTAATATTTTGTTAAGGATTTTGCAACTGTGTTTATCAGAGATATTGGCTTGTAATTCTCCTTTGTTATAGTGTCTTTGTCTGGTTTTGGTATCAGAGTAATGCTGGCCTCTTAGAATGAATTTGGAAGCTTTCCTTCCTTTTATATTTTTTGAATAGTTTGAGAAGAAAACATATTAACTCTTCTTCTTTAAATGTTCACTAGAATTCAGTGTGAAGCCATCTGTTCCTGGACTTCTGTTTGTTGGGAGTTGTTTTTTGGGGTTTTTTTTTTAATTTTTGAATCAATTTCATTGATGGTAATCAATCTGTCAAACGTTCTATTTCTTCCTGATTCAGTTTTGGGAAGTTACATGTTTCTAGGAATCTATCCATTCCTTCTAGGTTGTCCTATTTGTTGGCATATAATTTTTCATAATAGTCTCTTATAATCCTTTGTATTTCTGAGGTATCGGTTGTTATTTCTTCTTCTCTTTCCAGATTTTTTTCTTGTGACTAGATTTCTAGTTTCATAATACTGTGGCTGGAAAAGATGCATGGTATGACTTCAATATTTTTTAATTGTTGAGACTTGTTTTGGGGCCTAACATGTGATCTATTCTAGAGAATGTTCCATGTGCTCTTGAAAAGAATGTGTATTCTACTGTTTTAGGATAGAATGTTCTGAATATACTTGTTAGGTCTATCTTGTTTCATGTCGATTCTTGTTCCTTGTTGATTATCTAATGATCTATCCATTGATGTAAGGGGGTTGTTAAAGTCCCCTACTATTGTTGTGTTAATGCCAATTTCTTCCTTTAATAGTTGCTTCATGTAATTAGGTGCTCCCATGTTGGGTGCATAAATTATTACAATTATTATATCCTCTTGTTGGATTGTTTCTTTTATCATTATGTCATGTCCTTCTTTGTCTCTTGTTATAGTCTGTTTTAAAGTCTGTTTTGTCCAATATAAGTATTGTTACCCCGACTTTCTTTTCACTTGCATTTGCATGATAAATGCTTTTTCATCCCTTCACTTTCAATCTGCGTGTCTTTAGGTCTGATATGAGTCTCTTATAGGTAGCATATAGATGAGTCTTGCTTTTTTATCCATTCATCATCCGGTGTCTTTTGACTGGAACATTTAGTCCATTTGCATTCAAAGTAATTATTGATACATATGTACTTATTGTCATTTTGTTACCTGTTTTACGATCATTTTTGTAGTTCTTCTCTGTTTCTTTTTTCTCTTGTTTTCTTCTCTCGTGGTTTGCCGGCTTTCTTTAGTGGTATACTTGGGTTCCTTTTCTTTATTTTGTGCGTATCTATTACTGTGTTTTTTTGTTTGTGGTTACCATTAGGTTTGTGCATATAACAGTCTGTATTAATTTGGTGGTTGCTCAAGTTCAAACCTATTCTGAAAGCACTAAATTTTTATTCCTCTCCCCCCTACATTTTAGGTATATAGTGTCATACTTTACATCCTTTCATTTTGTAAATCCCCTGACTGATTTTTATAGACATATTTTATTATACTACTTTTGTGCTTTCGACTTTTCTTACTCCTGCTTATGTTCTTTCTTTTCCACTCAAAGAACCCCGTTTAACATTTTTGTGAGGCTGGTTTAGTGGTAATGAACTCCTTTAACTTTTATTTGTCTAGGAAATTGTTTATCTCTCCTTCTATTCTGAATGAGAGGCTTGCTGCATTGAATATTCTTGGTTGCCTTTTTTTTTTTCCTTTTCTTTCAACACTTTAAATATGTCATGCCACTTTCTTTTGGCCTGCAAAGTTTCTGCTAAAAAATCTGCTGATAGCCTTATGGGGTAAATTTCCTGCCTTCTTTTCTCTTCTCCTTCACAGATCCCTATAATGTGAATACTGTCACACTTGATGGTGTTGTGGAGTTCACTTAATTGATTCTCATTCTTTTTAAATCTTTTTTCTCCTGTTCAGTGTGATTGTTTCCCATTATTCTGTCCCCCCAGTGGCTGATCTGTTCTCTGCTTCCTCTACTACTCATTCCCTCTAGTGTATTTTTAATTGCAGTTATTGAGTGCTTCATCTCTGATTGGTTCTTTTTTATGTTTTGTATCTTTTTGGTAAGGTCTCATTGAGATTCTCCACTCTTAAGTCCAGTGAATATCTTTATGACCATCACTTTACATTCTCTATCAGGCATGTTACTTATCTATGTTTCATTTAGCTCTCTTGCTGTGATTTTGTCCTTTTCTTTTGTTTGGGTCACATTCCTCGGTCTGTCGTCTCATTTTATACCACTATCTATGTGTGTTTCTATTTGTTAGGAAAGTCAGCTATGTCTCCTGCTCTTGCAAGTAGTGGCTTTATAAAGAAGGGTCCCTCAGGTGCCCTGTAGTGTGCCGTCTCCTGTTCACCAGAACCTGGCACTCCAGAGGTGTCTTCGGTGGGTGTTGCATGTGCCCTACTGTTGTGGATGAGCCACATTTGCTTTCAGTCCAGTCATCTGCAATGGCTCTCCTTGCCTGTTGTGTACAGGGTTAGGTCCCTGTGTTGTTAAGGTGCCAGTCTGGGCCCACCTTGGGCTTGAGTTAGGTCAGACCAGGCATTGACCAGGCTGCAGTTGAACCAAACTGCAGGGCACTCTCCCTGTGTGTCCCCTGGGAGTCTTTCATTGGTAGGTGGGGTCTGCAGTTAGACCAGAGTTCTGCCCCCAGACCAAGTTGGGGCCACAGGTAAGAAGTCACTTGGAATGGTGCTGGCCCAGTCAGGACTGCTTGCACAATGCCACACTTGTGTCACTGCTTTGGATGTACTCTTATGAAGCCAGTTTGGAGGGGGCAAATCCTAAGGAGAACCGTGGGGTGGATGCCAGGAAGATCCAGGCTGGTCCACTTTGGAAGGGGACCTGCAGCCACCAGGGAAAACTGCCAAACATGGGTTGGAGAGGGTGAGTTGGCAGAAGCATTTAGGGAGTGGGGTGTATAGTGTTAGTAAGCTTTCCTGAGGTCTGCCATGGGAGGATGCTTGGCACTGATTTGGAGATCTGCTAAGGCTGGGTTGGAGGCAAGTCTGCAGGAGGCCATGGTCACAAGGCACACTGTTGGCAAGCTAGTGGAGAGTTGGTGCTGTACTGGTTCCTGCAGGTGTCCATGTATCTAAGCAGGGAAGCAGGGGAGAGAAATGGTGCCCACTAGCCTTTTTGTTCTTGGAGAAGTTTCCCAAAGATCCCTGCCCCTCCAGCACATGTTGTGAGATTAGCAAGCAAATCTCCCTCCCATATACCCCAGGCTTTTTTCAGATTGCTTCTTCTATGCTGTATCTCAGCAGGGTTGCTATTGCTGTCTCTTTAATGGCCAGGACTCAGTTTCCTCTCACTCTTCCAGAGTCCAGTCACTGATTTTTAAAGTTCCAGGTGTTAGGGCACCTGGATGGCTCAGTTGGTTAAGCTGTTGCCTTCAGCTCAGGTCATGATCCCAGAGTCCAAGGATCAAGTGCCGCATCAGGCTCCCTGCTCAGCAGGGAGTCTACTTCTCCCTCTGACCCTCCCCCCTCTCATGCTCTTTCTCTCTCTCTCATTCTCTCTCTCATATAAATAAATAAAATATTTTTTAGGGGCGCCTGGGTGGCACGGCGGTTGGGCGTCTGCCTTCGGCTCGGGGCGTGATCCCGGCGTTCTGGGATCGAGCCCCACGTCGGGCTCCTCCGCTGTGGGCCTGCTTCTTCCTCTCCCACTCCCCCTGCTTGTGTTCCCTCTCTCGCTGGCTGTCTCTATCTCTGTCGAAAGAATAGATAAAAAAATCTTTAAAAAAAATATTTTTTAAAAAAAAGTTCCAGGTGTTAAGCCTTACTTATTATAAGAACTTAAGAAGTTAAGCCCCCCTGGTTTTCAAAGCCAAATGTTATGGTTGGGATTCATCTTCCCAACGTGGGTCCCCTGTGCCTGGGGTTCCCAGTGTGGGGTGTGCTCCTCTCCCTTCTTCTTGCTTGAGGTAGCCCTCCCTCCCGCTTTCTACATCTTTGCTTTCTACCCTCCTCGATGTGGCCTCCTCTCTGTGTTCAGCTGTGAAGAATCTGTTCTGCCGTCTTCAGGTCGTTTTCCGAATTATTTACACTGATATGTGTGTTATGTAGTTGTATTCAAGGGACAAGGTGAGTTTAGGGTCCTCTTACTCCTCCATCTTCCCCAGAAGTGTATGATTTCTATTAAGTTTGTTTGTTTTATGAGTGTTTTATGGCCCAGAATGTGGTTTATCTCGGTGAATGTTCCATGTGATCTTGATAAGAATATGTATTCTACTGTTGTAGGATTGAGTATTCTATATAAGACAATTAGATGAAGTTGTTCATGGTGTTAAGTGGATATTTGTGTTGATTTTCAGCCTGATCGATCTATCAACTACTGATGGAGGGCATTTAACTTTTTGGCTCTAATAGTAGATTCTTCTTTTTTTTTTTTTTTTTTAAAGATTTTATTTATTTATTTGACAGAGATAGAGACAGCCAGTGAGAGAGGGAACACAAGCAGGGGGAGTGGGAGAGGAAGAAGCAGGCTCATAGCAGAGGAGCCTGATGTGGGGCTCGATCCCGGAACTCCAGGATCACGCCCTGAGCCGAAGGCAGACGCTTTAACTGCTGTGCCACCCAGGCGCCCCATAGTAGATTCTTCTGGTTCTCCTCTCAGTTATCAGTTTTTGCCTTGCTGTGCTGTTGTTAGATGTTCATGTTTAGGATTGTTATGTTCTCTTGGAAAATTAACCTCTTTAGTTTTATATTCTGCCCTCTTTGTCACTAATAATATTCCCTGTGCTGAAATTGGCCTTGTCTGAAATTTTATAGTCCTCCGGTTTTCTTTTGATTAGTTTTAGCTTAGTATATATTTTCTCTATTTCTTTACTTTTAAGGTGAATGTTTATGTTTAAAGCAAGTTTCTTGTGGACAATGTATAGTTGCATCTTATTGGGATTTTTTTAAAAAATTCATTCTGGCAATCTGTGGTTTTTAACTGATGCACTTAGACCATTAACATTTAAAGTGATTATTGATTTATTTGGCTGAATATCAACCATGTTTGTAACTGTTGTCTTTTCATTGCCAGATGCTTCTTTTTCTGCCTTTTTGGTTTTAATTGAGCATTGTATAGGATTCCATTTTATTTCCTCTCTTCGTGTATCAATTATATTTCTTCAAAAAAATTTTAGTGATTGCCCTAGAGTTTACAATGTACACTTTAACTAATCCAAGTCTACTTTCCAATAACACTATTCCACTCTACTGTTATTTAGGTTCCTCATAGCAAAGTATTCCCAATTCCTCCCTCCTGTCTCTTGTAGCATTGCTGTCATTCATTTAATAATCCACGTGAGACAGTAGTCCAATACATTGTTACCGTTATTAATTTAAACAAAGTTATTTTTTGGATGAACTCAAGAATAGTGACAGCTTGATGGGTTTTCTTTTGAGGAGAAGAAACTGTTTTGGAACTAGAAAAAGGTATTGGTTGAACAACATCGTGAATGTACTAAAAACCTTTGAATTGTAAACTTTAATGTGGTTAATCTTATGTGAATTTTACCTCAATACAAAATAAAAATAAATGATTTTATCCTTGTTTACTCCTTTTCTAATGCTCTTCCTTTTTTATGTAAATCCAAGTTTCTGACCTTTATCATTCTCCTTCTATCTGAAGAAAATATTTTAATATTTCTTGCAGGGCAGGTCTGGTGGTGAGGAATTCCCTTGGTTTTTGTTTTCTGAGAAAGTCTTTATTTTTCTATCACTCTTGAAAGATAATTTTGCTGGATATAGAATTTTAGGTTGGTGGATTTTTTTTCTTTCAACACTAAATATTTCACCCATCTCTCTTCTTGCTTGTGTGCCCCTGACAAGAGGTCTCTTTTAATTGTTTTGTTGTTCTTCTTGATCTATAGGTATGGTGCTTCCCCCCCATCATTTTTCAAGATTTTGTTGTTGTTGTTGTTGTTGTTGTTTTTTAAAGATTTTATTTATTTGACAGAGAGAGAGACAGCAAGAGAGGGAACACAAGCAGGGGGAGTGGGAGAGGAAGAGGCTGGCTCCCAGCAGAGCAGGGAGCCCAATGCAGGGTTCCATCCCAGGACCCTGGGACCATGACCTGAGCCAAAGGCAGACACTTAACAACTGAGCCACCCAGGCACCCCAAGATTTTGTTTTTGCCTTCAGTTTTCTGCAGCTTGACTATGGCATGCCTTGGAGTAGTTGTTTTGCATTTACTCTTCTTGATGTTCCCTGAGCTTCCTGGATCTGCGTTTTGGTGTTTGTCATTAATTTTGAAAGTTCTTGGCCCATTTTACCTCAGATATTTATTTTGCTCCATTCTCTCTTCTCCTGGCATTCCAGTTGTGTATGTGTTACATCTTTTGAAATGATCTGACAGTTCTTGGAAGTTCTGTCCTTTTTTTTTTTTTTTTTACATTCTTCTCTTTGTATTTCATTTTAGGAATTTTCTTTTTTTTATAATAATTTTTTATTATATTATGTTAGTCACCATACAGTACATACCTAGTTTTTGATGTAAAGTTCCATGATTTGTTGACCTACTTCAAGCCCACTAATTCCCTCCTCAGCTCTGTTGAGTCTACTGATGAGCCCATCAAAAGCGTTCTTCATTTCTATTAAATTGTTTGTATTCCTAGCATTTCCTTGACTCTTTCTTAGAATTTCCACTTTTCTGCTTACATTACCCATCTGTTCTTCCATATACTCTAATTTTTCTATTCGAGACCTTAATATTATTAATGGCAGTTATTATAAATTCCCTGACAATTCTAATATGTGTGTCATTTCTGATTCTGGTTCTGAAGTTTGCTTTTTCTCTTCAGACTTTGTTTCTGCTTGCTTTTTGGCATGCTTGCAATTTTGTTTGTTATTGTTGAAAGTCATATATGTTATATTGGGTAATAGGAACTGAGGTAAATAGGCCACTTGTGTGTGGATTTAATATTAATCTGGTCAGTAATTGGGCTTGGTTTGGTGTTTGCTGTAGCTTTAGGTGCCAGGAACTTTAAACTGCTTTAAGGTTCTTGTTTTTGTCTCCCCTTTTGACTGCAGACTTGCCTAAGTTCCCCTCTTCAGAGATTGTATGTGTCTTACAGCTCTTTAAGCTGTGATCCACTATTATACTGAAGCCTTTTTGATGTGGTAAGGTATGAGTGAGGGGAGATTTATACAATCTCCCAATTAAATGTGTCTTTTAGTGGACCTACATCTCTGGTATGTGACCTCCAGAAATGTTTATTCTTAGTTTCCCCCCCACCATCACCCTCTAACTTATGGAGACTAGAAGTCTAGAGGATATGGGAGTGAGAGGAATACCCTCCCCTATGGCTCTGGGACAGGGATCTGGTAAAGTTTTTCTCCCTGAAGAGTAGACCTTTGTTGTGGAAAAGGCTCTGGGTATATTTCGCAAAGATTACTTTTCCTCTCCCCATGCCAGAGCCATGAGGGGATCTTTCTCTAGGCTTCACTGTGAAGGATCTTTCTCTAGTCTTCATGGTGAGATCTGGTGAAGTTTCCCCTAAAACTGTAACCATAAGGAATTTCTCAACCTCACACTCAGCTTCTCACAATTTGTCAAAATTACCATTTAAGTGTTGCTTACCACCATTTTTTGGCTCCAGTAGCTTCTTCTCTGTATAAGCAGATTCTCAGCTATGACTTTCTGGATTCACCTGTCTCTACAGATCTTGGGATGGTAGTTTGCCTTGCAAACTCAGTTCCCTGGATGGGCTCAAGAAAAGTCATTGCTTTTTAATTTGTCCAGCTTTTCCTTGTTGCAGTAATAGAAGTGACACCTTCCAAGCTCTTTAGATGACAGAGCTAAAACTCTGTATAATACATTTTTAGTTCCACTCATTCTTGAATTCATACCATGCAGCTTCAGTCTTTACAGCCAAGAACTTCCATACATGGTTGTACAGCTTGATGAGGACCACTGCGTGGTTACTCTACATTTAGCCCACTGAATTGTGTAACCAAAGTCCAACCCCATGTCATGAAGTCTAATGGACACTTTTCACAACTTGCCAGCATTTACATGTTTCACCATTTCTTTTTTCTTGAAACACTCTTCTGTTTTGGCTTCTCTGGCACCAAAACATGTTGGTTTCCCTCCTACTTTACTTGTTACCCTTTACCATCTCCTTTACTTACTCCTCTTCCTTCACTAATCTTTAAATGATTCTTTGCATTTATTCCCCCGGTGATTTCACATAGACCCAATTGCTTTAGATATCAATTATAAGATAATTGCTTACAAATGTTTACCTCCCCCAAGAACTTTCCCCTCACCTTTTCAAATCGTAAATTCAACTGACCACTGGCATTCCTGTTTAGAGGTCTTATAAATAGGGTCTATGTAGTGTGGATAAAATGGACTCTCCAGTTTCCCTGTAAATCTGTTCTTCCCATAACAGATTCACCAGTACAGCACATGACACCATCGTCCTCCTACTTTCTCAAGAAGAGCTCCTTCACTAATCTCAATGCCCCCACTCTGTCCCCACCCTACAATCCATTTTCCATATGACAGTAGATAGTTTTAAAATATATTATGTCAAGGTTTCCAGTTCCAGACTAGATGGAGTAAATGCATTTAATTTTACTTCCACCACCATTCATAATGAAAGAAAAATCCTAGACAAAATACATTTCACCCACAAAAATACTGAAAGACAGAAAAGAAAGTAGATGTGACTAGGGACCTTGAGATTCTAAGAGCACCTTATCAGTGAGTTCCTTGAACTTTTTCCTTGCCTCCTCTATATTCTGGCATAGGCACTAGAGATCCCTGAAACTCAGTGATTCCAGCAAACAGAGAAGAAAAAGAAAACAACCCCCAAGAAAGGCCTGCATTCTTTATCCAAAAGACCAGAAAGACCCTTAAGGACAGAGTTTTTTTAACATAACCTGCCTATTCTTGAACCAACCACCACAAAATAGAGCTGTTCCCATTTCCCACTATAATAGGTGCTGCAGTAGTGGAGCTATTGGCCAGAACCCTCTTTTTCCTCCCGCTTCCTGCAGTAATGAGGAAACTTTCCTCACCTGTGGAGCCTAAAGGTGGAAATCTGACTCTCACCCCTCGACAATAATGAGGCAGTGCACTTCTTTCATGGTGCTTGTAGGCAGAACTCTTGACTTTCTTTCTTTTTTTTTTTTTTAAGATTTTATTTATTTATTTGACAGAGACAGCCAGCGAGAGAGGGAACACAAGCAGGGGGAGTGGGAGAGGAAGAAGCAGGCTCCCAGCGGAGGAGCCTGATGTGTGGCTCGATCCCATAACGCCGGGATCACACCCTGAGCCGAAGGCAGACGCTTAACGACTGCACTACCCAGGCGCCCCAGAACTCTTGACTTTCATCCTCACACTGCAGTAACAAATGAGGTCAAGCTAATTACCACTTCTATTCGTGCGTGTCACACACACACACACACACACACACACACACACACGGGGCAGTGCCTCATCCTGCAGCACCCGTAGGTGGAGCTCTGACTTCTACCTCTACCTTCCAATAACAGTGTGGGACCCTCCTCTGCAGAGCCTGTGGATGGAATTCCAAAGTCAACCCCACCCTATAATAAGGAAGCAATGAAGCGGTGAAGTCATACTCCTTCCCTGTGGTGCCTGTGGGCAGGACTCTGACTAACCTCCCCCCTGTAATAACAGGGAAACACAGCGTCCCCTCCCTAACTGGTGCTATGGAGACTATTGCATGGAGTCCTCCATTCCTGTTAACACAAAAGTGGAACAAAATAGCACTGCAGCAGCTCTATAAATTACACAAACATTTGAACCACAATCCACAAAAGTGATCTAAGACATGCATTCTGATCCTAAACAGACTGACTACCTGATAACATGAAAGATTTAAATAGGAATTAGAATCTTATTATATAATACTAAAACATTCAGGAGATACAGTCCAAAGGTTACTCATCACACCAAGAAAAAGGAAAGTCTCCATTTAAAAAAGACAGTCAATAGATATCATATGATGCAAATGTCATGTGATCAGAACAAACAGTGAAGTAAAAGAAACATTTCTAGGGGCGCCTGGGTGGCACAGCAGTTAAGGGTCTGCCTTCAGCTCAGGGCGTGATCCCGGCGTTATGGGATCGAGCCCCACATCAGGCTCCTCCGCTAGGAGCCTGCTTCTTCCTCTCCCACTCCCCCTGCTTGTGTTCCCTCTCTCGCTGGCTGTCTCTATCTCTGTCAAATAAATAAATAAAATCTTTAAAAAAAAAAAAAAAAAGAAACATTTCTAAACTATAGCCAAACCTCAAAAGATATAAGCTATTTTAATAGGGAGGAGATACGATGTACATTTGTGTTTAATCTCTTTGGGTTTTTAAGAATTTCCAGTCTTAATCATTGTCTCAGGATTTTTTTTTCTAATAATGATTTATTGCTATAAATAGTTGTTTACAGATTCATTTTCTTCCTATTGATTTTTTGTGGAAAATCACTCTAAAAGTAAACATAGGTTTTAAACTTTTTCAATTAAAAGATTTTGCTTTTTAGAATTCAGTGGTGTCTTCTGAATTTTATGAGATAGTTGATAAGATTTTCTAATTATAATTAAATATATGACTAAGTATTAGATAGTATTAGCATTTAATTTTATATAATTATTAGATATGTATTTAATTATATAAACTTAAATAAATTAATATAAATTTATGTTTATAAATAAACATAAAATTAAATAAAGCTAATTAAATATATATTTAAATGCTTTTATAAACATGTATGTAGAATTTATATTAATTGCAATCTTAAATATTTTTCTTAGTGTCTTTTACCTTCAGAGGTGAAATCTCTTAAGAACTTATATATATTGAGAAAAAATATCCAAAACTTAGAAATAAGGCAGAAAGGTGACTGCATGTTCTTTCAGTGTCATAGTGGAGAACTGTCCAACAGGACCACCCCAGGATCCCTTAGATATTTAAAGGAATGTACTTTTTGAAAATTGCATGAAATAAACATAAGCATTTATCATTTTAATAACCATTTTAAGTATACAGTTCAGTGGCATTAAGTACATTTGTAAGGTTGTTCTTCTGTCTCTAAGAATTTGACAATTCTAGGTACCTTATATAAGTGGAATCATACAGTATTTGTCTTTTTGTGACTGACTTCACTTAGCATAGTATAGTCAAGGTTCATCCATATTTGTAGCATGTGTCAGAATTTCCCTTCTTTTTAAGGCTAAATAATATTCCGTTGTATGCATAGCAAAGGAAACAACAAAACTGAAACACAATCTATTGAACGGGAAAAGATATTTGTATATATAAAGAACTTATAAAACTCAACACCAAAAAAGCCCAAATAATTCAATAAAAAATGGGTAGAAGACATAAACAGACACTTCTCCAAAGAAAACATACAAATGGCCCTCAGACCCATGAAAAAAATGTTCAGCATCAGTCATCATCAGGGAGATGCAAATCAAAACCACAATGAGGTATCGCCTCACACTGGTCAGAATGGCTAAAATCAACAACACAAGAAACAAGTGTTGGTGAGGATGTGGAGAAAAAGAAACCCTCATGCACTGTTGGTGGGAATGCAAACTGGTGTAGCCACTGTGGACGACAGTAGGGATGTTCCTCAAAAAATTAAAAATATCTTTACATTTATCCATGTTTTCTTTAATTTTCCTCACCAGTGCTTCACAATTTTTAGTATAGAAATCTTTCACATCTGTCTGTTACATTCTGTTCCTGGGTTTACTTTTTTGGGAGATATTTGATTATTGCTTCAATCTCTTTATTTGTAATTGGTCTGTTCAGGCTTTCTCTTCTTGAGTCAATGTTAGTAAGTTGTATGTTTCTAGGAATTTATCTACCCCTTCGAGTTTATCCAATTTGTTAGCATATAGTTGTTTATAATAGTCTTTTATGATCATTTTTATTTCTGAAGCATCTGTTGAAATGTCTCCTCTTTCATTTCTGGTTTTATTTATTTGAGTTTTCTTTTTTTCAAAATGGATTGTCCATTTTGTTTATATTTCAAAACACTAATTCTTAGTTTCATTGATATTTTTCCCTATTGTTTTTCTGTTCTCTACTTATTTCTGCTCCTATCTTTATTATTTATTTCCTTCTTCTCACTTTGTGCTTAGTTTGTTCTTTTTCTAGTTCATTGAGGTGTAAATTTAGTTGTTTATTTGAGATTATTCTTTTTTTAATATAGGCATTTATTGATTCCCTCTAAGTACTGCTTTTGATACATACCAGAAGTTGTGTTTTTGTTTTCATTTAAATTGAGATCTTTGTAAACTTCCCTTTTGATTTCTTCCTTGATCCAATGGTTGTTCAAGAGTATGTTGTTTAGTTCCCTGTATGTGTGAATCTTCACATTTTCTTACAGTTAATGAATACTAGTTTCATTGCATTGTGGTTGGAGAAGATACTTGGAATGATTTTAATCCCCTTACATTTTTAAGACATGTTTTTTGACCTCTAATGATCTATGCTGGAAAATATGCACTTGGGGAGAATGTGTATTCTTCTGCTGGTGGTGAAAAGTTCTGTATACGTCTGTTAGGTCCACTTGGTCTATAGTGTTGTTCACGTCAGCTGTTTTTTTAATTGTTTTTCTATCTGGATGTTTTAACCATTATTGAAAGTGGGACATCGGGACATCTGGGTGGCTCAGTCAGGGTCCTGAGATCAAGCCTCACATCGGGTTCCCTGCTCAGCAGGGAGCCTGCTTCTCTCTGTGCCCCTCCCCCTGCTCATGCTTTCTCTCTCTCTTAAATAAATAAATAAAATCTTTTTTTAAAAAAAAGGTGGGACATCGAAGACTCCTACTATTATTGTATTGCTGTATCTGTCTTCCAATCTGTCAGTATTTGCTTTATATATTAGGTGTTGTCATGTTGAGTGTATATATATTTATAATTGTTATATTGTCCTGTTTAGTTGATCCTTTTAACATTATATAATAACCTTATCTCTAGAGACAGTTTTTGATTTAAATTCTATTTTCTGTGATATAAATATATCACCCCTGCTTTGTTTTGGTTACCATTTGCATGGAATATTTTTTCCATCTCTTCACTTTTTTTCCATCTCCAAAAAACGTTTATTCACATGATTAAAAACGTTTTTTGGGGGTGCCTGGGTGGCACAGCGGTTAAGCGTCTGCCTTCGGCTCAGGGCGTGATCCCGGCATTGTGGGATCGAGCCCCACATCAGGCTCTTCCGCTGTAAGCCTGCTTCTTCCTCTCCCACTCCCCCTGCTTGTGTTCCCTCTCTGGCTGGCTGTCTCTATCTCTGTTGAATAAATAAAATCTTAAAAAATAAATAAATAAATAATAAAAACATTTTTTGAATAACGACAGAATTTCTAAATATGAAAGAGTATTAGTGGCTCTATTTTATAACAAAATATTTGCAAATGAATGAACAGCTTTATTGCCAGTCTTCATTTTATTAAAAACAATCCATATTTACTGGTTCCATGTGAATTCATGACTATTGCTTTGCCTGGGAATGAGTCTCTACTGAATTAATAGAGAAAATATCTTCCATAATTGAAGTTTGACTTGTATTACTAAGTAAAGAGTTGATAAAAATCCTCAAAGAATTGGGTTTTTGTTTTTTAAAAACATTCCTTTTACACACTACAAAGAAATAATTAATATTTTGGCTTTTTAAAGTCCTACATGATATTCAAAATGGCAGTCCCCAAAGGTCCTCCTTTCACATGCATAATTGCAAACACAGACCCTCTTCTGGAGTGTACATTCTTGGGGTGGGCTCTGAAGACTTGGGCCTCCACATGTTTGTACTGGTTTGAAAATAAAAA
Organism: Ursus maritimus; assembly: GCF_017311325.1. Taxonomy (NCBI): domain Eukaryota; kingdom Metazoa; phylum Chordata; class Mammalia; order Carnivora; family Ursidae; genus Ursus; species Ursus maritimus. The sequence continues at coordinate 66,630,616 of NW_024424452.1, forward strand.
CAGCATCATCCTGAATATAGTAGTCATTATACATGTCGCTTTGACACAGGCATGGTAGTCTGGTGAAAGCTTCAATAACAAAACCAGCTTTTCTGAAAACTTTAGACAGACTACTCCCTTATTCTTCCCAACTGTGTCCCTTAATTTCTAAAATTTCTGCTGGTTTCTCCCACTTGCCACCTATGTTTTCCACATAGCAATGGAAGGGTAAAACCAGGGCAGGGATGACCCTGCCTCTCGTTGGCTCCAAGGCACTTCTGATAACTTCTAATAAGTCATGGGCTGATTGAGTGGCCCAGCAAATTGACGCAGCTGATGACACCATACTGGAAGCCTTTACTCTGCATTTATTTATACCAAATATTCTGTATTTCCTTTTCTGAAGCTGTCATATCATAGTTTCAGATAGCTCAGTGGCATACATTTCTTCGAAATGAGGGCTCATGATTTTTGTGACTTCTCCATCTCCAGCACTGAAATCAAGAAGTCTATGGATTTTCCAGTCTGGATTAATTTTTAGTAGTCTCTGAAACTGATCTGGTGAAAACACAAACATTGAGCTTCTTCCTAAAAACCCACTGATAGATGTTCTAGACATGAACAGGTTAAAAACAGATGACACAAAAGAATGATTTAATTGGATAAATAGCCAGCCCGATTTCTCAACACTCTTGTTTAAGATCTGTGTTCCTTGATCAAGGTAACTCTGAACAAAGACAGCCTGGAGTGATTAGCATAATTTCTCTCCATTGTACAGGTACTACTGATGGTTCCCCTTCCTGCTGCCTGCTGCTGCCATGGTACCACTTGTCATATTCACTTATAGGGAGAGGGTGAGCGGGTTCCACAGAAACCACATCCTCTGCACTAGCCATGTGGTTGCCAGGCTCAGGCACAGCCAGCCCAGGAAGAGTCTCATTAGTGGCCCTGGCTGCTCTTTTTTTTTTTTTTTTTTAAAGATTTTATTTGTTTATTCGACAGAGATAGAGACAGCCAGCGAGAGAGGGAACACAAGCAGGGGGAGTGGGAGAGGAAGAAGCAGGCTCATAGCAGAGGAGCCTGATGTGGGGCTCGATTCCATAACGCCGGGATCACGCCCTGAGCCGAAGGCAGACGCTTAACCGCTGTGCCACCCAGGCGGCCCTGGCTGCTCTTTTGATCACCGCCGACACCTGGGCGAAGAGAAGGTGCTGCTTGGCAGCGCTAGAACCATCATGCCCAACTTGCCCATCCAGCCCCTCTCCATCCCTTCACTTTTAGCCTATGTGTGTCTTTAAAGTGAGTCTCTTGTGGACCACATATTGCTGGATCTTGGTTTGTTGTTGTTTTTATCCGTTCAAACACTCTATACCTTTTGATTAGGGAATTTAGTCAATTAATTGTTGCTAGGTGAGGACTTAATATTACCATTTTGTTAATTATTTGCTGTCTAATTTGCAGCTGCTTTGTTCCTCTTTCTCTCTTGATGTCTTCCTTTGCTATTTGATGGGGGGATTTTTGTAGTGCTTTGCTATGATTCTTTTTATCTTTTGTATATCTACTATAGATTTTTTTCTTTGTGATTACCTTGAGGCTTGCATAAATTATCTTTTAGTTAAAGTGTCTATTTTAAGTTGATAGAACTTAACTTCGATTGCATATAAAAACTCTACATTTTTACTGTGTCCCCTTTGTGTTCTTATAGTCAGAGACTTTTTACTTCTTTTTGTGTTATATATCCATTAACAAATTTTTCTTCTTTAACTTTTAGATTAGCATTAAAAATAATTTATGCATCACCATTACAATTTTACTTTGTTCTGCATTTGTCTATATAGTTTTCTTTACCAGTGAGATTTATGCTTTCGTATGCTGGGGTCCACATTGGTGAAGACTGTGGGGATCCTCAGTAGAGAAGGCTGTGGAGGTCCATGGTGGTGGTGAGGGCTTCTGGGGCTTCCCTGCTCTCCTTCTCCCCCATGGGAAGTTGTAGCCTGCAGAATTCCTCTTGGCATTGAACTGTGCTGGCCTCAGGGTTAGAGTAACGCAGGTAAAGCGCCTCCTGTACTTTCCTGTGCACCATCTTTAGTTTTTGTGCTCCCCTGGGTTGCTGAAGTTTCTTAGTTATACTCTGGAGCTCTCCCAAAGCTATTTTTGCCCATGGAGAGTTGTTAAATTGTTGTTTTTGTGAGAGAGCCTCCTCATCTGCCATCTCGTTGATGTCACTCTTCTTTTGTTAATTTTATTTTTAATTTTTTCCAATTTTACTGAGATAAAATTGACATACTGTGTTAGTTTAAGGCTTGACTTATATATATATTGTGAAGTGATTACCGCAACATGCTGAGTTAACATCCATTATCTCTTATAGATACAATAAAAAGAAAAAGGGAAGGAAGGAAGGAAGGAAGGAAAGAAGGGAGAGAGGAAAAGAGGGAGGAAAGAAAGAAGAGTTTCTTCTTGTGATGAGAATTCTTAGGACTTATTCTCTTAACGACTTTCCCATATACCATACAGCAGTGTTAGTGGTAGTCACTACGGTGTATATCACATCCCTAGTACATTTATCTTATAAATGAAGTTTGTGCCTTTCACCACCTTCCTCCAATTCTCCTTCCCCAACTGCCTGCCTCTGGTAATCATAAATCTGATCTCTTTTTCCATAAGTTTGGTTTTTTAAAAAGACTCCACATATAAGTGAGATCATCCAGTATTTGCCTTTCTCTGACTTCTTTCACTTAGCATAATGCCCTCATGTTGTCACAAATGGCAGGATTTCCTTGGGGTTTCTTTTATGGCTGAATAATATTCCACTGTGTATATATAGTATATCACAACTTCTTTATCTGTTCATCTGTCAAAGGACACAACTGGTTTCCATGTGTAGCCTATTGTAAATAATGCCACTATGAATATGGAGGTGCAGATATCTTTTGGGTTAGTATTTTCATTTATTTTGAATATATTCCCAGAGGTGAAATTGCTAGATCATATGGTCATTCTATTTTTGTTTTTGTTTTTGTTTTACAGTTTTCCATACTGTTTTCCATAGTGGCTATACCAGTTGCGCCAATGTACAAGGGTTCCCTTTTTTCCATATCCAAGCCAGCATTTGTGATCTCTTGTCTTTTTGATTAAGGCTATGCTAACAGGCATGAGGTATCGTCTCATTGTGGGTTTGATTTGCGTTTTCCTAATAACGGGTGATGTTGAGCATCTTTTCAAGCACCCATTGGCCATTTTTATGTCTTTTTTGGAAAAATGCTTGTTCAGGTTTTTTGACCATTTTTCAATCAGATTATTTGGCTTTTGGCTATTGAGTTATATGAGTTCTTTAAACATTTTGAAAATTAATCCCTTATCAGATACAACTTTGCAAATATTTTGCCTATTCCATAGGTTACATTTTCACTTTGTTGATTGTTTCTTTTTCTGAGCAGAAGCTTTTTAAATTTGACATTGTCCCACTTGTTTAATTTTGATTTTGTTACTTGTGCTGTGTCATACTGCAAAAAAATCAATGCCAAGACCTATGTCAAGGAGATTTTTACCTATATTTTCTTCTAGGCGTTTTATAATTTCAGATCTTACATTTAAGATTTTAATCAATTTTGACTTATTTTTTGTGAGTAGTGTAAGATGATGTCTAGTGTCAGTCTTTTACTCATGAATATCCAATTTTCCATCTAGTGTACTTGGCTCCTTGTCAGATAGCAGGTGACTGCATATGCTTCAGTTTATTTCTGAACTTCCAATTGTGTTCCAATGATCTATTTGTCTGTTTTTATGCCAGTACCATCCTGTTTTGATTACTGTAGTTTTGTAGCATACTTTGAAATCAGGAAGTATGGTGCCTCCTGTTTTATTCTTCTTTCTCATGGTTGCCTTGGGTATTTGGAATCTTTTTTGGTTCCATACAGATTTTAGGATTCTTTTTTCTACCTCTGCAGAAAAATGCCATTGAACTCTTAATAGGAATTAAATTGAATCTATAGATTGTTTTCAGTAATATGGATATTTTAACCATATTGATTCTTCCAATGAGCACAGAAATACCTTTCCATTTATTTGTGTCTTCTTTGATTTCTTTCATCAATGTCTTATAGTTTTCAGAGTACAGATACTTCACCATCTTGGTTAATTTCATTCCTAAGTATTTTATTGTTCTGATGCTATTGTAAATGAGATTGTTTTCTTTATTTCTTTTTCAGATAATTTATTGTTAGTATATAGAAATACTACTGATTTTTGTATGTTAATTTGTATCCTGCAACTTTAATAATTTTTGGACAGATCTAACAGGGTTTTTTGGGGGGATGAAATTTTAGGATTTTCTATATACAAGGTCATATCATCAGCAAAAGAGACAATTTTAGTTTCTTCTTTCCTATTCTGATGCCCTTTTTTTCGTGTTTGGTTTCTCTGGTTAGGACTTCCAGTACTGTGTTGAAGAAGAGTTGAAGGTGGGAACCCTTGTCTTGTTCCTGATATTAGAGGAAAAGTTTTCAACCATTCACCATTGAGTATGATGTTAGTGATTTTCTCAGATATTGCCTCTGTTATGTTGAGGTACATTTCTTCTACACATAATTTGTAAGGGAGTTTTTAATCATAAACAGATGTTGAATTTTGTCAAATGTTTTTCCTGTGTCTACTGAGATAATCGTATGATTTTTGTCTTTCATTCTATTCATGTGATGTAACTCACTTGTTGATTTGCATATGTTGAACCATCCTTGCATCCCAGGGAAAAATCCCACTTGATCACCATGTATGATCTTTTTAATGTGCTATTGAATTTGGTTAACTAGTATGTAGTTGAGAATTTTTGCACCTATTCATCAGGAATATTGGACTACAATTTGTCTCCTGGTAATGTCCTTTTCTGGCTTTGTTATCAGGGTAATGCTGGCCTTGTAAAATGAGTTTGGGGGCATTCCTTTCTCTTTGATTTTTTGGAAGAGTTTGAGAAGGATAGGCATTAATTCTTCATTTGCCAAATTCTTGGCAAAATTTGTTAGTAAAACCTTTATTTTTCATAATAGTCATCCTAATGGATGTGAAGTAGTGTCTCACCATAGTCTTGATATGCATTTCCCTAATGATTAGTGATATTGAGTATCTTTTGAGGTGCTTATTGGCCATTTGTATAATCTTCTCTGGATAAATGCTATTCAAGTCCTTTGCTTATTTTTTCATTGGATTTTGTTGTTATTGTTGTTGAATTTTAGAAGTTCACTATATATTCTGTATATTAATCCATTGTATTATATGTGATTTGCAAATATTTTCTTCCATTCTGTGAGTTGCCATTTTACTCTTCTGATAGTGTCTTTTGGTATACACAAGTTTTAAATTTTGATGAGGTCCAATTTGTCTATTTTTCCTTTAGTTGCATATGCCTTTGGAGTCATATCCAAAAAATCAATGCCAGATACAATGTCATGAAGATTTCTGCCTGTTTTCTTCTAGGGATTTTATAGTTTTACCTTTTAAGTTTAAAGAATGCACTATTGATCTACCCAACAATTTGGATGGATGCTGAGTTTAAAAGTCAATTTTAAGTGTTGCATACTGTATGACTCCATTTATAGAAGTTTTAGAGATGACAAAACTATAGTAATTGAAAACAGATAAGTGGTTGCCAGAAGTTAGAGTTAGTAGGCAGTTGTGACTCCTAAGGGTTAACATGAGGGCCTTTCTTATTTGTGATGGAATAGTTCCATAATCTGTATCCTGTAACAATTCTGTGTTGTGGTGACGGTTACATAAATCTAGACATATGATAAAATTCCACAGAACTATATAAAAAAAAAGAAGCACTTTGTAAAAAAGAATGATGAAATCTTAATAAGGTTCATACCTGAGTTAACAGTGTTATATCATCAATCTTCTGGGTTTTGACATGCACTAAGATTACATAAGCTATTGTCATTGGGGAAAGCTGACTCACTTCTTGTGAGTCAAACTATTTCAAAAAAAAATAGTTATAATTCTATTTTAAAATGTCTTTAACATTTGCCCATTGTACCAAGAATAAAATCCAAACTCTTTTCTAGGACTGACAATGCTTAGAATGATGTGGTTGCTGCCTGTCTTTTATCTAACCTTTTCCTGTACTATTTCTCTCTTACTACATTCTAGCCATTATCTTCCTTTCAGTTCCTCAACCATAATAATTCCTCTCCTCCCTCAGAGCCTTTGTAACTGCTGTTCATTCTGTCTTGAATGTTCCTCTCACAGCTGTATTGTAAAAGAACTATACTCTCTTCTGGGTGGTGAGATTTTTTTCTTCTTTATTCATTCAACAAATATTAATGCAGGTTTAGGAGGCAGAGCCTTGAGGCAGCAGTGTAGTTTTGGACATATTGGTTTGAAGTGTTTGTCAGACAAGCAAAATCACTGTTAAAAATCTAGTTAGGTACATGGATCTGCAGCTAGATATAAAATTTGCAATCTGGGACCAGGAATTGGTCCAAATTGTATGCGAATTTATAGGAATTGAATGATATTTGAAGCCATGTGATTGAATGAGATTACCTAGGAAGAGAATGTACTATGAGAAAGAGTCCTGGGAGGAAGAGAATCTGGGACCAAGCCTGGGGATCTCTAATAGAGCAAGGAGCAAATGGCAACATGGAAGCCAAGTAAAAGAGTGCTTCAGAGGGGGAGATTAGTCCAATGTAGCAAATGCTGCTGAAAAAGCATATGAGATAAACACAAAGTATATTAAGTTTCTATAACCATATATTGATGTTATAACTAGAAAAATACTTTTAAAAATAATACAGAGTTTGACATCAGCGTCATGAAATTTGTTCTGTCATAGATTACTACTAATAAAATAAACTGGTACCATCCTTTTAGAAATTATTTCAATAGTATATATCAAGAGTTTTTAAAGTGCTCATAGCATTTGACCCAATAATCACATTTCCAAGAATCTAATTAAAAGAAATAGTTCTTACGGTGGAAAAGACTGTACATCTGATGATATCCATGGCAATAATATATACAATAGTGAAAAAATAAAAATTACCTTAATGCCCAGTAGGGGAGTGTTAAATCAATGATGATAATTCACTCAATGGACTATCAAGCTGTCATTAAAAATGATGTTTATATAGACTTCTAGTTATATAACATGGATATATAACAGTAGCCTACATTTGGTAAATTCTAAGAAATATACTAAATGTGCTTTTTATTTTTATAATTTCGATGTGTTAATTTTTGCCATATTTATAAAATTATCTTTTTTTTTAAAGATTTTATTTATTTAACAGAGACAGCCAGTGAGAGAGGGAACACAAGCAGGGGGAGTGGGAGAGGAAGAAGCAGGCTCCTAGCGGAGGAGCCTGATGTGGGGCTCGATCCCAGAATGCTGGGATCACGCCCTGAGCCGAAGGCAGATGCTTAATGACTGCGCCACCCAGGCGCCCCTATAAAATTATCTTTAATGACAATGAATTATCCTCTTGATGGAAAAACATGTTTTTAAGCTTGTTTGAATGATTGTCTTAATTTTTTCTTAAACTATCCTTTTTTCTATTATATTTTTGGTATGTGTCACTTATAACGTTTTATTCTTGTCTTATTCTATGCTACATTTATTCCTTTCCTTTGCAGTTATATGAAAGAGAGTTGTATTTAAAATTCTGAATAGTGAAAAAAATAAAAGATAAAAATAAAATTCTGATTAATGAATAATATTTTCAGAAATAAAATTTAAAATATCCATTATTTATTATATACCAGGCAAATCTATACTTCTCTATCAAAATCAATAAATGTGTATGCTTCAGGGAGGCCTTACCTGACCATATTCACTCCAAAAGTAGGTTAAATCCTATTAGATAACCCCATTGTCCCAATGAATACACTCTGACACCCATCATAGCAATCTCAAGGGCTCCTTTGTTGATGGTTGACATTTCTAGGAAATTAACTGGAGCCTTATTGGAGGATTAGGGCAGAAGGAACCCATGGAATTTCATTTTATTTGTTTTTTATTAAAGGTTTTTATTTATTTATTTATTTATTTTGAGAGAGTGTGTGTGTGAGCAGGGGGAAGGACAGAGGCTGAGGGAGAGAGAGAATCTCAAGCAGACTCCACACTGAGCATGGAGCCAGAAGCGGGCTGGATCTCACAACCCTGAGATCAGGACCTGAGCCAAAACCAAGAGTCAGAGGCCTAACCAGCTGAGCCCACCAGGTGCCCCAGAAGCTGTGGAATTTTAGACTGACCCTCATTATCTGATTTTTTATTCTAGGGATTCCCTATAATGAAACCATTGCCCCATTCCAAAAATGCCTATTGGGAAAAATTCCAGTCAATTCAACTACTCCTTAAATCTCATTAGAAAAAGAGGAAGCATGTCAGATCTATTGTTATACTAAGAGAATTTTTGTTAAAGCCTCCAGATGGCATTTGAAGCCTACCTTGAACAAGTATGTTGGGGGTGCCTGGGTGGCTGTCGGTTAAGTGTCTTCCTTCAGGTCATGATCTCAGAGTCCTGGGATGGAGCCCCATGTGGATCCCCATGTGGGGTCCAAGTAGGGTCCAAGTAGGGCTCCACACTCATTGGGGAGTCTGCTTCTCCCTCTCCCTCTGCCCCTCCTCCTCCTCGTGTTCTCTCTCTCTCAAATAAATAAAATATTTTTTTAAAAAAAAGAATATGTTGTTTTGAAGTCAGATTTATATAGAAATAATTCTAACAGATTAGTTTTAGAAACTCCATTACATAGTTCATTGAAATTAAAACATAAGGGTATTGAGGGGCGCCTGGATGGCTCAGTCATTAAGCGTCTGCCTTCCACCCAGGGCGTGATCCCGGCGTTCTGGGATCAAGCCCCACATCAGGCTCCTCCACTGGGAGCCTGCTTCTTCCTCTCCCACTCCCCCTGCTTGTGTTCCTCTCTCACTGGCTGTCTCTCTCTCTGACAAATAAATAAATAAAATCTTTTTTAAAAAATAAGGGTGTTTATTTAAAGGTCCCCATAATCTCAATTCATTCAGGAATCCGATTATGTGTAGTATTTTCAATATGTTGGAAATGGTATTACAACCTCTTTGTGATTCATAAAGTTCAATGGGGAGGAAGCTATATGGTAGAAAAAAACCTGACTCTTGAAAATCTGGTAAATGTATAAATATAAATAATGTCTTAGCTAAAATAACGAATTCAATATATCATGATTTAATTTTAGAATAAGGTTGTCTATGAAAAGTAAAAAGAGGATTTTTTTTTTTTTTTTACAGAATTCCATAATACTTACTAAGCAGTTGGCCACTTTGGGACAGAAGCCTACCATATATACAACTCTGAGGAAAAGAATTTATCTTCCACATGACAAAATGGAGAATGGGTATTTAATTTTAAAATTTCATACATAAATTTTATTTTTAAAATTTAGTAAAATAAATTTATTTTTAAAAAAGTAAAATTTAGTAAAATAAAAAAGTAAAATAAAATTTAGTAAAATTTAGTAAAATAAAATAATCAGAAATTAAAGTGAAAGAAATTTTAAACCCCTAGTGGAATTTCATGTAATATATGTAATTTCCAAGTAGCTTCTTTCATGATACAGAAAAAAAATGTAATAATCAAAACTAATTACCAATTTAGAAACTGCTAGTCACATTTCTGGATTATCATTTTACGACTGGTATTAATAGCTAAACTTCAGTCCCAGAGCCTCATTCAGGGTGTCGGCAAATCCTGGTGATATCTGAAAATGCTTCCCGATGGTTCAGAAAAGTGAACTGCAGTGGAGTAGCCGATACCACCATCATTACCACCATCTGTACACACACATACACACAACACCTCCCACCTGAGAGATAAAATCTGTTACTGTTAAATTTGGTAAGACATTATGGGGTTTAGATAGCCTCTCTTAATCTATTAAAACTAGGCACAGGGCAAGGTGCTTATAACTAAAAGATGCAATTTCTACCCTCAATGACCTTAGCTTAGTTGGGGAGACAAGTAAGCAAATAGAGGTGAACCCAGGTGAATGGAATAGAGGGTGCACCAATCCAGGTTTGTATGAAAGGGAATCAAGGAGGACTTCCCTAAAGAGGTGACATCTGCATTATTGAAAAGAAAAGTTAGCCAATTGGGAGAGTATTCCAAACAGAGAGGCAATATATACAAGAGCTTTCAAGCAGAGACCTGAGAAAGCAGACACATTTCAGGAGATGCAAAGAAGTTGAATTCATGGGTAAAGTAAAGGGTGACATTCAGAGAGAGAACATGTTTTAAACAATCATCATAATCTGGGGCTAAAATTCTTGCTGACTTTATAAAATTTTGGGAGATAGGTAGGAGAAACAGTCATAAAAACAACTAAAGGCTTGTCTGATTTAGCAGACAGGTCGGAAGTTTATAGGTACCATTTGTTTCTTCTCTAGTGTTAACTTTATGGAGCTTCATATACCCATGATTCACTCTTTTAAAGTGTACAATTCAGTGGCTTTTAGTATATTGACAGAGTTGTGGAACTATCACCACTGTTTAATTCTACAACATCCCTATCAACTCAAAAAGAAACCCTATTCTCTCCTCCTCCCAGCCTTGATACTACTAATCTATTTTCTGTCTCTATGAATTTGACTATTCTGGATATTTCATATCAAGAGAATCATACAATATATGGTCTTTTGTGACTGGCTTCTTTCAGTTAGCATAATGTTTTCAGGGTTCATTCATGTTGTAGAATGTATCATTATTCCATTCCTAAAAAGGAATAAAAATTGCCAAATAATATTCCATTATATGGATATGCTAACTTTTTAAAAAATTCATTCTTCAGTTGATGGACATTTTGATTTTGTCCACTTTCAGTTATTATGAATAGTGCTGCTGTGAGCATTTATTTATAACTCTTTGTGTAGACATAATGTTTTTATTTCTCCTGGTGTATACCTAAGATTGAAATTGTGAGTCATATGGTATCTAATTTCATTTCTTTGTTGTCAGAGAAAATATCTTGTGTGATTTCAATTCTCTTACATGTATTGAAGCTCATTTTATGGCCTAACATGCAATCTGCCCTGGGGGATTTTCCTTGTCCACTCGTGAAGAACATATAGTCTGCCATTGTTGGGTAGAGTGTCCTGTAGAGGTCTGTTAGGTCTAGTTGGTATAGAGTGTTGTTTAAGTGTTCTATCTCTTTGTTGATCTTTTGCTAGTTATTCTATCCCATTATTGAAAGTGGTATATCAAAGTCTTCAACTATTATTGTTGAATTGTCTATTTCCCCCTTCAATCTGTCAGTTTTTATTTCATGTATTTTGGGTCTCTGTTGTCAGATGAATATGTTTATAATTATTACACTTTCCTGATGGATGACAGACTATCTTGACATTATAAAATGTTCTTTAATTTTTTTCTATTTTTGCTTTAAAGTTATTTTCTCTGATACTAATATAGCCATTCCAGCTTTCTATGGTTGACTTTGCGTAATATATTTTTTACACTTTACTTTCAACATACTTGTATTTTTTTAAAGATTTTATTTATTTATTTATTTATTTGAGAAACAGAGAGAAAGCGTGCAGAAGCAGGAGGAGGGACAGAGGAGAGGGAGAAGCAGACTCCCCACTGAGCAGGAAGCCCAACATGGGGCTCCATCCCAGGACCCTGAGATCATGACCTGAGCCAAAGTCAGATGCTTAACTGACTGAGCCACCCAGGCGCCCCTCAACATATTTGTATTTTTGAATCTTAAGTGTATCTCCTATAGACAATGTATAATTGGAACTTATTTTGTTTTCAGTCTGATAATCCCTGCCATTTGATTACACTGTTTGGTACACTCACATTTAATGTTATTATTGATATAGTTGGATTTATGTCTGCCATTTTAGTTTCTCTTTCTATATTTCTCATGTCTTTTTTGTCCCTCTGTTCTTTTAGAACTTTGCTCGGGTGAGGGATTTTGCTCGGGCAGCTAAGTTGGGGGGGGGGTGGAACCCTCACTAGGGGTATCAGAGTTCCCAGGTATCAGAGCAGGGAAGCTGGCTGCAAAGAGTGAGCCCAGAAGTGGGCTCTCAGCTTGAGATTGCCATAAACTGTGATCCATGGCACAGTCGGGCCACTGCTGTTTGAGCAGGGGCCCAGCAAGCAGCAGAACTGGGAAGACTCCCCTACCTCCCCCAGGAGGAGCAGTACGGGAGTCCACTGGGTTTGGGTCATGTGCCTGATATAGAAAGTCTCCCTCCCAGGCCAGTGAGAACGGAGTGTAGCCGGAGACTAGGGAGACAGAAGTGATTGACTGCTTTTCTCGGAGAGCTCACTGAGGAGTGGGCCCGGAGCTTTTGGCTGCAGGGTCAGAGACTGGGAGGCTGCCATTTTCTTTCTCATCCTCTAAAGCTGCCGGAAAGCCTTTAGGGAACAAAAGCCACATAGAGCAAAAAAGGGGAGATTACTTAGCCTGGCCCCTAGCCAGGGCCATGCAATTCTGCCTGGGGCAAAGACATTTGAGAATCAACACAACAGGCCCCTCCCCCAGAAGATCAGCAAGAATATCCAGCCAAGACTAAGTTTACCAATCAATGAGAACTGTAAACCTCCAGCGTTAGGGGAATACAGCACATAGAATTCATGGCTTTTTCCCCATGATTCTTTAGTCTTTCAACTTTAATTTTTTAAATTGTCTTTATTTTTTCCTTTCTTTTTTTAAAAAATTTTTCTTCTTTCCTTTTTCAACCAACTTTTTATCAATTACTTTTTAAAAATCTTTTTAAATTTTCATTTTTACACTCCTATTCTATCCCTTCATTGTATTTAACCTTATTTGTGTGTGTGTGTGTGTGTGTATATATATATATATATATATATATACAAGTTTTTTTTTCCTTAAATTTCTGGGATGCAGTTTCTTCTAACAGACCAAAATACACCCAAAATCGAGTGTATGGCTCTGTTCTATTCACCCACCTGATTATATTCTCTCTTTTTTTCCCCTCTCTCTCTTGTTCCTTTGTTTTGTTTTGTTTTGTTAATGTCTTTTTAAATTTCCATCTTTATAGTTACATTCTATCCTGTCAATGTATTTAATTTTATTTTTGTATATATAAGCTTTTCTTTCTTTACAATTTTGAGATGTTGTTTCTTCTAACAAACCGACCAAAATACACTCAGGTGATAATGATTGTTCTATTCAGCTGTCTGTTTATATCACTTCCTTTGTTGTTGTTGTTTGTTTCTCTTTTGTTTTTTCTTGTTTTTTAATTTCCATTTTTACAGTTACATTCTATCCTTTCATTGTATTTAATTTTATTTTTGTATGTATACAAGTTTTTCTTTCTTTACAATTTTGGAATCTAGTTTTCTAAAAAACAGACCAAAATACAGACAGAATCCAGCATATTGCTCTAGTCTTCTCACCTGTCTGATAATATTCTTTTTTTCCCCCAGTTTTGGGTCTCTTCTGATTTGTATAGTGTATATTACTCTGGGGTTGTTGTTGCCTTTTTAGTATTTTGTTCTCTCGTTCATTTATTCTTCTCTGGACAGAATGACAAGATGGAAAAACTCACCTCAAAAAAAAGAACAAGAGGCAGTACTGACTGCTAGGTACCTAATCAAATGGACATTAGTAAGATATCAGAACTAGAGTTCAGAATAACAATTATAAAGATACTAGCTGGGCTTGAAAAAAGCATAGAAGACTCTAGAGAATCCCTTTCTGGAGAAATAAAAGAACTAAAATATAACCAAGTTGAAATAAAAAAGGCTACTAATGAGATGCAATCAAAAATGGAGGCTCTAACTGCTAGGATAAAAGAGGCAGAAGAGAGAATTAGTGATATAGAAGACCAAATGATGGAGAATAAAGAAGCTGAGAAAAAGAGATAAACAACTACTGGATCACAAGGGGAGAATTCGAGAGATAAGTGATATCATAAAGTGAAACAAATTTAGAATAATTGGGATTCCAGAAGAAGAAGAAAGAGAGAGGGGGGCAGAAGGTATATTGGAGCAAATTATAGTGAGAACTTCCCTAATCTGGGGAAGGAAACAAAGGCATCAAAATCCAGGAGGCACAGAGAAGCCCCCTCAAAATCAATAGAAATAGGTCAACACCCTAAAATCTAATAGTGAAACTTACAAATCTCAGAGACAAAGAGAAAATCCTGAAAGCAGCTTAGGACAAGAGATCTGTAACCTACAAGGGTAGAAACATTAAATTGGCAGCAGACCTATCCACGGAGACCTGACAGGCCAGAAAGGACTGGCAATAATATATTCAGGGTATAAACAAGAAAAATATGCAGCCAAGAATACTTTATCCAGCTAGGATGTCATTCAAAATAAAAGGAGTGATAAAAAGTTTCTGGGACAAACAGAAACTAAAACAATTTGTGATCACCAAACCAGCCCTACAAGAAATATTGAAAGGGGTCCTCTAAGCAAAGAGAGAGTCCAAAAGTAACAGACCAGAAAGAAACAGAGACACTATACAGTAACAGTCACCTTACAGGCAATATAATGGCACTAAATTCATATCTTTCAATAGTTACCCTGAACATAAATGGGCTAAATGCCCCAGTCAAAAGACACAGGGCATCAGATTGGATAAAAAAGCAAGACCCGTTGATATGCTGTCTGCAAGAGACTCAGTTTAGACCCAAAGACACTTCCAGGTTTAAAGTGAGGGGGTGGAAAACCATTTATCATGCTAATGGACATCAAAAGAAAGCTGGGTGGCAATCCTTATATCAGACAAATTAGATTTTAGATCAACGACTGTAAGAAGAGATGAGGAAGGACGCTGTATCATAAAGGGTCTGTCCAAAAAGACCTAACAATTGTAAATATTTATGCCCCTAACATGGGAGCAGCCAATTATATGAGCCAATTAATAACAAAATCAGAGAAACGTATTGATAATAATATAGTAATAGTAGGGGACTTTAACATCCCCCTCACTGGAATTTACAGATCATCTAAGCAGATCAACAAGGAAACAAGGGCTTTGAATGACACACTGAACCAGATGGATTTCACAGATATATTCAGAATATTCCATCCCAAACAACAGAATACACATTCTTCTTGAGTACACATGGAACATTCTCCAGAATAGATCACATCCTGAGTCACAAATCAGGTCTCAACTGGTACCAAAAGACTGGGATCATTCTCTGCATATTTTTGGACCACAGTGCTTTGAAACTGTAACTCAATCACAAGAGGAAAGTTGGAAAGAATTCAAATCCATGGAGACTAAAGAGCATCCTACTAAAGAATGAATGGGTCAGCTGGAGTGGAGGGGGATAGGGGTGGGGTGGTTGGGTATGTGTTGTGGTGAGTGCTGGGTGTTGTGTAGGACTGAAGAATCACAGACCTGTACCCCTGAAACAAATAATACATTATACGTTAATTTTTTTAATGTTTTAAATGTAAAAAAAGAAAAGAACATTTTATTACTTCCTTCTCTGTCTTGTATGCATTTTATTTCATTTTCTCATCTTATTATGGTAGACACTTCCAGTGTGATATTGAATAGGAGGGGTAAGAGGAGACATCTATGCCTTGTTCATAAAAGGAATGGATCTAGTTTCTCATTATTAAGTTTTTTGCATGGCTTTTGTAGATGCTCCTTTGTCAAGTTGAGAAAGTTCCCCTCCATTGCTTGTTATCTGAGAGTTCTTATTATAAATAGGTGTGAGATTTTGTCAAGTGCTTTTTCTGCATCTACTGATGTCATTATATGCTTTTTCTTTTTTTAACCTTTGGTGTGGTAGATTACATTAATTGATTTTTAATGTTGAACCACACTTGCATAAGTGGAATAAATCCCATTTGGCCATGGTATATAATTCTTTTTACACATTGTTGAATTCAAAAGGTTTGCAACTTTACCTGTAATGTCTTTATCTGGTTTTGGTATTAGGGCATCTTTCTCTGTTGTTCTTCTGTTTTCAATTTACTGATTTCTGCTACAATTTTTTTTCTTCCATTTCCTTTAGGTTTGTATTGCTTTTTTTTCTCTAGTTTTCTAAGGTGGAAGCTTAGAGCATTGATTTTAGATCTTTCTTCTTTTCTAATATATGCATTTAATGCCATACATTTCCCTCTAAGCCTTGCTTTCACTGCAGCTTTCAAATTTTGGTAAGCTGTGTTTTTTTTTCATTTGTTCAAAACATTTTTCATTTTCTTTTCGTTCAAAATATTTTTAAATTTCGGTTGAAATTTTTTTCCTTGACTAATGTGTTATTTAGAAGTGTTTAAGCTCCAAATCTTTGGGGATTTTTCCACCTATCTTTCTGTTATTGACTTCTAGCTTAGGTCATTACATTGTATTTTGAGAGCATATTTTGTATAATTTCTATTTTTTTTAATTTCTTAAGATGTGTTTTATGACCCAGTATATGGTGTGTCATGGTCAATGTTCTATATGAACTTGAGAAGAATGTGTATTCTGCAGTTGTTGGATGAGATATTCTTTAAATGTCAGTTGGATACACTTGATTGATGGTGCTGTTCAGTTATGTCCTTACTGATTTTCTGCCTGCTGGATCTGTCAATTACTGAAAGAGGAGTTTTGAATCTCTAACTATACTTGTGGATTTTTCTATTTCTCCTTGCAGTTCCATATTGTTTAAAAAGACATATTTGTGGCAAAACTAGTTTTTTTTAAAGATTTTATTTATTTATTTGACAGAGATAGAGACAGCCAGCAAGAGAGGGAACACAAGCAGGGGGAGTGGGAGAGGAAGAAGCAGGCTCCCAGCAGAGGAGCCTGATGTGGGCCTCGATCCCATAACGCCGGGATCACGCCCTGAGCCGAAGGCAGACGCTTAACCGCTGTGCCACCCAGGCGCCCCAAAACTAGTTTTTAATTATTTTTGTTAAAGATTTTTATTTATTTATTCGACAGATATAGAGACAGCCAGCAAGAGAGGGAACACAAGCAGGGGGAGTGGGAGAGGAAGAAGCAGGCTCATAGTGGAGGAGCCTGACGTGGGGCTCGATCCCATAACGCAGGGATCACGCCCTGAGCCAAAGGCAGACACTTAACCGCTGTGCCACCCAGGTGCCCCCCAAAACTAGTTTTTAAAAAGCACAGGAGTGTGAACACAAATGCAAACACAAAATCAGGCCAGTGATTATGTGTAAGCAAGTGGGGATGGGGGAAGGAAAGGCATAGGACATTTCTAAGGTATTGGTAACATTCTGATTCTTGATCTAGGTGATTAGTACACAGGTGTTCATCTTAGTACTATTCTTTAAGTGTGTGTGTGTGTCATATACTCTTTTGTATAAATGAAACATTAGTAATAAAGTTATTAAATAAGTGGTATTTTAAAAGAAACACAAAGAAAACATTCATATATAGAGAACATCAGAGGTTCATTTTTTAAAACTATTGTCTTGGATGCCATAAAATACCACCACCTGATTGACTAATCTGGGTTTAGAAAAAGTTATCCTTAAAAAAGATACATTTTGTGGTAAAACAAGAAAGCAAAATAGAAGAGATAGTTCTGGGCAGAACTTAAAAGACAGTGGAACATAATAGGGAAGACAGAATGGGCACTCCAAGAGAGAGTAAGAACACAAATAGTTTTGGTAGGCAAACAGGAAGAACACACCTGAAATATAATATGGCAAGTGAAATTAAATAGGAAAAAATATGGAAATTCCCTGAAAATCATTTGGAATAGCTTGAATTTTTTTCCTGGATATAATTAAGGGGCCACCAATGTTTCTAAGCAGAACATGGCAGATTAAATGCATTTATTTATCTCTATTCTCTCCCATTATCTCACTAAGATAGTTGCAAGCCTACAAGGAGAAGCGATGGGAAGGGAAGCAAGAACAGAAAGTAGAAAGCTGAGAGAGAAGTGGTATCTGATGTAGCAGAGCATGAAATTGTGCTAATTAAGAGCTTGCAGAGGGAATTCTAAAGTGATGGGAACCCTCCAGTGTGCCTTCAGTCCTTTCCTCCAGCTCTGCTCCCTGCATATGGAAACCTAACATATATCCTCCTGGCAAGATAGAAGAGGATTTTTCTTTACATTAGCTGATCAGACCTACTTAAAAGATTTGGAGTCAGAAGGGGAGAAGCACAATGGAGCACAGAAGGAGAGAGAAGTATCCCTAAGAACTGACACACAACTTGTTACAACTTCTCTCTTATATATTAAAGGAAAACCGAAGACTACCAGAGAATTACAGAAAGCTTCAACATGAACATCAGACTCCTAAATTAATAAAGAGAACAATGGAACTCAGAGGAAACGAAACATAGCAGGGAGCAAAAGAAAAGATCCAAAAAAGCATAAATAACATCTTCCCAGAAATAGAAGATATTATATACATAAAAGAAAACTAAGATGTTATAAGATGGGAAAGAAGTAAAAGAATTTTGAAAAGTGTATAATCACGATGAAAAAAATCAAACACTTGAAAACAAAATGATAGACATGGAAAATTGAAATGCTCAGTATGTCCTGACCAGGCCTTGAGTGTTGGCTCCTTTCTAGGCCTTGTAGATAAACAGTTCTCCATCCAAACAAAAGAGTCACCAATACCTCATTATGTAACTACACATATGTGAGATTGTCATATAGCCGGTGGACAATGTAAAAAATGGCACTGATAATTGTAGAAACTGTACTTGAAAATGATGTTATAGAGTAAGTAGTGTGGCTTGCAAACAGCAGTAATTGCATTGCATTTCATGGTGGCATGGTTTAGGGCACAGAGGTTTGGTGACAACACTACAGCTGCCCAACATGGGTCCCCCTGACCTGCCAGGACCACATTCTGAGTGGGCAGAATGCCATCACCCAAGTATATATACACAGAGGAAAGAGGAAATATGTAATGTTTCAGGAGACATTTACTGAACATCTACAACCTGATGTCTCCTGGATTGCCCTGATGAGAAACTCTCCTTGGAATTTTTCATAACTTCTGAGGTACATGGGCAAATCATTATTTTCACAAATTCCTCTGTATGTCCACTCAAAAGATAGACCCAGCCCTGTCAAATTTTAGAATACCAAGAGAAAACGGGAAGATCCTAAAACTTATAAAAAGGCAACCCATTTAAACAATAACAAGAATCAATGTATCATCTGACTTTTCATTAGGCAACTTTAATACAAAAAGACTGGAGAAAGTGCCCTCAGATTTCTGAAGTCTCTGGCTAGCCAATTTATCCAGCAGGTGTGTAAAATATTTTCAGATACTCAGGGTCTCAAAAATTTCTGTTCATATATACTTTCACAAAGAGGTACTGAAGAATGTGCTTTAGCAAAACAAGAAAGAACAAAACACTGGATCCAGTAAGTGGTGGCTTCAGCCCAAAGAGTAATGAAGTGAAACAAGTACTAGATTACCTCTGCATTTACCACATGGAAAATATTGTGAAGTACCACATTACCTATTGGAACACTTGGGAAACAACAAATTTTCAAAATGAAATAATTTATTAACTCTAGGAGAGATGTCATGAATATATATATGTGTATATGAAAATGTAATTATAGTAAAATAACTGACACAGTAGTAAACAATATTTACATAGTAAAACAATGTAAACACTGTAGATTTCACTAAACACTGTGCTACTGGGAGAAAAGATGTATGGGTAGTTATGTTTTATGAGAAATACATCATCTGTCATATAAGCAGCCAATATATAATGTGTAAAAATCTTATGTTAAGAGATGCATAAGAATATTTGAGAGTTTGGAGACACATTGCAGATGAAAGAGTTATAAGAGTCAAGATTATTTTCCTTTGGGAACAAGAGTGAAGAATGAGGAGAAATGGGGCAAAGGTAGCATTTTAGTGCTATTTGATTTGTTTAGCCCAGATTTACACGGATAAAAGTAAAAAAAATTTTAAAGGTGATAAATGTCAACAATGTACAAGATGGAAGAGAGAAGAGAGGGATACAATTTTATTTTCCTATTTTCTATTTTTTTCTTCTTAGGACCTGGCATGTTTTGATACCAATGACATATGATGATGCGCTAAAGGAGATTAAAGGAAATCAAGTGGCTTTTCAAGATTGCTTTATTGCAGATTTTATTTTCCTGCTGACCTTTCCTTTGTTGACAATACCTGAGATTCCTGGATATTTACCAATCTCTTCACCACATGGTAGTCAGTTAATGGCAGCCTGGGCTGCTTGTGTTCCTTCATCTGTTGTTGTGGTAGCCGATATGGAGACCTTTCAAACAAATGATTCATTCCGTACTTGGACCAGAATCAGAGTGCCTCCAAACATTTTGACTGAGGATGAAAGACACAGCGTGTCTGATGTGAGCCTATCACGGGATGGAATATTTTTTCTAATAAATGGTATTCTTTACCTAAAAAGTTTTACTGAGTTCAAAAGACTGGGAATAAGTGAAAATCTTCCTGATAGTGGAATTATTGGCATTACAACAAGAAAATGGTGTTGGGTCAAATATTTATTAAAGGTTAGTAAAAGATTATGTATATGTATATAACACTTACACGTTTAGATATATTTACTGTATTATTTAATTCAGTGAAATATGAGAGTATACTATACAGCTTTTTTGCAGAGTTATTTTATTTATGGTTGTAAATAAGTCCATCTTCCTACCTAACTTTTCAGAGGCCTCTTTATAGAGATACATTTCCAATAAAAGAAATAAAATAAATTTTGTATATTTTTATGCAGAGTCATTTAGCCATATTGTAAGAGTTTTGTTTTACCTTGACTTGGGCAAAAGGTCCAAAAAATTATTTTCCCCAAACAAAGATTCTATGTGCTCTCAAAAATGAATTAACTCCTCTTTTTGACAATATAATGAATAAAATAGCCTAAAGCTATTCCATTACAAAACACCTAAGATGTATAAAAACTTTAAACCTTTTTTAAAGCATATACCTGGACCTGTATGGAAGTAGGGGAAATTCTGAGAGGAATGGGGTAGTCCTGGATCACTAATCCAGAGGCATAAACCAATTCCAAAATCTCAGCTGCTGTAAGCCCATGTGCTGATCTTAGATATTTAGACTTTTGGTGCTTGGACACAAGACCTTGGGCCTGAACAAGGTAGGGCATCTGATAATAATTTTTTCATAAAACAAGAACCTTCAAAAATTTTCCTGACATAATTAAATCTATCTCAGCTTAAACTCTTAGAAGGGAGAAAAGTCTGTCTTTAGAATTTGTGATCAGAAACCAGCCCACATGGACTTTGGGGCCCAGATTCCCAGAACCTGTGTAGTTCAAAAAATGTTAAGGCTAGCACCAAGCATAAGTAAACACAATAATTTCTGGAGAAATAAACCCTCAAGTCAGGCTTTGAAAATTTCCCACAGATAACATTCTGACAAAATTGAGCTCACAGTAAAAAATGACAAAACACACAAAGAATCAAGATGCCATGGGAGTCAGCAGAAACAATAAAGAGTAGAATCATTCCTGCAAGGACATTAGGTATTGGATTTGACAAAATATAAAGTATCTTTAATAGATGTAAATAAATGGAAAACAGGGAAAAAGGAATCTACCAAATGGCAAGGCAATTAGTAAAACTAAAAGCAAGAAAGTCATTACTATAAAATTTAGGATGGTGGTTATGCTGGAAAGGAAAAACATAGTGACTGGGAGAGAGCATGGGTGGCATTTGGGAGTTCTGATGATATTCTGTTTCTAAATCTCCAAGGTCATTACAAAGACTTCTGCTTTGTCACAGATCTTCCAGCTGTGTATTTTTCTAGTCATTCCATTTTCTGTATGTGGATTGTATTTCAAAATTTTTCATATATAAAAATAAATGTTAAAATATTACATTTTAAGTAATAAGCTTAGGTAAAACTAATGAAAATTGAAATGTAAAATTCAATGGACAGCTCAAATTGAAGATTAGATCCAACGAAGATAACTAATGCATTGGAAATTAGATAAGATGAAATTAAACAAAATAAAAGACTGAGAGAAAAAAATGGAAAACAAGAAAAAAAGAATAAGGGAGAGAAAAGAAAGAATGGAAAAGAGAATATCCAACATATATCTAATCAGCATTCCAAAATGAAAGACTAGAAAGATGGGAAAGAACTGAGAATTTTTCAGACTTAAAGAAAGATATCAATTCTCAGTCCAGAAATACTAATAAATGCCAATTGATATGGTAAAAAATAAAACCCACTTAGCACAAAATAATGAAATTGCACAGTCACAAATTGCATGTTAGTCAAAGACTAACGAGATATTAAAAGTATCCAGACAGAAAAGACAAATTACAAGCAAGGCAATAAAATAATTAGGACCAGTGGAAGCCAGAAGATAGTAAAATACTCAAGTAACTGAAATAAATTATTGTCAACCTAAACTTATATACATTCAAAGAAACAATCCTCAAGAACAAGAATGCTTAAACTATTTTAAAGAATCAAAACCAGGTATTTTAAATATAAATAGAATAACTGCATTGAAAACTTATTAGTTGTGCTCAATAGCAAAATGGAGATGACATGACAGAGGAAACAGCCAATAAAACTGAAGTTACATCAATAAAAATTTTCCAATCTAAACAATAGAAAAAATTGTGAAATTGAACCAAGTCTGGGGCACCTGGAGGTCCAGTTGGTTAAGTGTCCAACTCTTGATTTTTAGCTAAGGTCTGATCTCAGGGTCATGAGATCAGGCCCCATGTCAGGCCCCATGCTCAGCACAGCATCTGCTTGAGACTCTCTTTTCCTCTCCCTCTGCCCCCATGCTCTCTCTCTCTCCCTCTCTAAAATAAATATATAAATCTTTAAAAAAAATTAAACCAAGTCTTAGAGACCTGTGGGACGATACCAAAAGGTCTAGCATTCATGTCATTGAAGTCTTAAGAAGGAGAGGAGAAGGAGTATCATGTAGAAAAAATATTAGAAACTTCCCATATTTGGCAAAAGATATAAACTTATGGGGTCATGAAACTCAGCAAACTCCAAACAAGATAATTGCAAAGAAATTCATAAACTACTGAAAACCAAAGGGGAAAAAAACTGGAAAGCACCCGGAGAAAAATGACATATCATATTAGGGGAACAATGATCCAAGTGATGGCAGATTTCTCATTAGGGGCCATAGGTGACAGGAGGCAATGAAGTAATATTAAATGCTGAAGGAAAAGAGTTCTATTTCTAGACAAAAATGTCGTTTAGGAATTGAGAAAAATAAAGACATTTTTAGATGAAAGAAAACTAAGAGAATTTGTTACCAGCAGACCTGTTCTTAAAGAAATAAATGCCTAATGAAGCTTATCAGGTGGGAAGGAAATGGAAAATTTAAAAAGTCAGGAATCAATAAAGAACAATAGAAATGGTACTTAAATGGGTAAATATAATAGATTATTTTTAAACCCTTAAGTTCCTTAAGTTAGGTATGACAGTAACTATGTATAAAAGCAAAACTTAAAACATAAATATTTTTTGGTGGGGCTTTTAATGTATCTTGACATAGGACAATTACCACATAAATGAGGAGGGATAAAGGAACCTATGGAGTAGTGAGGTTTCTTTATTCCACTTGAAATGTTAAAGTATTAATTCTAAGTAGGTTGTGAAAAGTAAGGGCACAAATTGTAACCCCTAGAGCACCACTAAAAAAGTATATGATCAATATATAAATTAAAATGGAATACTAAAAATATTTTTTTCAAAAAATCCAAAAGAAGGCAGAAAAGGGAAACACTGGAACAAAAACAGAGGATACAAATTAAATAATAAAATGGTAGAGCTAGATAGAAACATATCAATAATTTCATTATATTTAAATGGCTAGAGTACTAATTAAAAGGCATCAGTTGGGGGCGCCTGGGTGGCACAGCGGTTAAGCGCCTGCCTTCGGCTCAGGGCATGATCCCAGCGTTCTGGGATCGAGCCCCACATCGGGCTCCTCCGCTGGGAGCCTGCTTCTTCCTCTCCCACTCCCCCTGCTTGTGTCCCCTCTCTCTCTGGCTGTCTCTATCTCTGTCAAATAAATAAATAAAATCTTTAAAAAAAAAAAAGGCATCAATTGTCAAATTGGATTTTTTTTTAAGTTTTTGGTGTTCCAGTTAGGTGGGGGGTGCCTGGATGACTCAGTCAGTTGGGTATCCAACTCTTGATCTTGGCTCAGGTCTCGATCTCAGGGTCCTGAGTTCCAGCCCCAGGTTGCATTCCATGCTAGGTGTGGAGCCTACTTAAGTTCCAATTAGTTAACATACAGTGAGATATTAGTTTCAGGTGTGCAATATAGTGATTCAACCCTTCCATACAACACCTGATGTTCATCACAAATGCATTCCTTAATTTCCATCACCTATTTCACCCATTTCTCCACTCACATCCCCTCTGATAACCATCAGTTTGTTCTCTATAGTTAAGAGTCCATTTCTTGGTTTGCCTCTCTCTCTCTCTCTTTTCTTTCCCTTTGCTCATTTGTTTTGTTTCTTGAAATCCACATATGAGTGAAATCATATGGTTTTTGTCTTTCTCTGACTAATTTCACTTAGCATAATACTCTCTAGCTGCATCCAGGTCATTGCAAATGGCAAGATTTCATTCTTTTTTATGGCTGAGTAATGTTCCATTTCCATTGTGTGTGTGTGTGTATGCCACAAATTCTTTATCCATTCATCAGTCATAAGACTCAACACCTAAAAAAATGAATCATCCAATTTAAAAATGGGCAGAAGACAGGAATAGACATTTTTCCAAAGAAGACATACAGATGGCCAACAGACACCTAAAAAGATGTTCAACATCACTGATCATCAGGGAAATACAAATCAAAACTGCCCTGACATATCATCTCACACCTGTCAGAATGGCTAAAATAACACAAGAAACAACAGGTGTTGAGCAAGGATGTGGAGAAAGGGGAACCCTCTTGCACTGTTGGTGGGAATGCAAACTGGTGCAGCCACTCTGGAAAATAGTATGGAGGTTCCCCAAAAAGTTAAAAATAGAACTACCCTATGATCCAACAATTTCACTACTGGGTATTTACCCAAAGAATACAAGAACACTAATTCAAAGGGATACATGTACCCCAATGTTTACAGCAGCATTATCTACGATAGCCAAATTTTGGAAACAGCCCAAGTGTCCATCGACTGATGAATGGATAAATTGGACTTTTTAAAAAAGACCAAACTATATACATTCTATAAGAAATTAATTTTAAATAAAATGATGCAGTTGAATTAAAAGTAAAATATTGGAAAAGGCTATGGAAACACTAACAGAAAGATAGGGCTCCTGGGTGGCTCAGTCAGTTAAGTGCCTGCCTTCAGCTCAGGTCATGATCCCAGGGTCCTGGGATCAAGTCCTGCGTTGGGCCCCCTGCTCAGCAGGGAGTCTGCTTCTCCCTCTCCCTCTGCCCCCCCCATCATGTTCCCTCTCTCCCTCTCTCTCTCTCTCTCAAATAAATAAAATCTTCTAAAAAATAAAAATAGAATGGCTTTATTAATATTAAGTAAGCTGGGAAAACAATCAGGGATAAAGAGGGACATTATATAATGATTTAAGAATCAATTCATCAAGAAGATGTAACAATCCTAAATGTGATACACCTAACAACAAATCTTCAAAATACAAGAACCAAAATTAATTGAATGGAAAAAAGAAATAGATAAACCTACAAATTTTTTGGAAGATTTCCACACTCCTTCTTCAGGAAGAGATAAAACAAACACAAAATCCCAAGGATGTACGAAGGAACAACAGCAGGGGTCAGAAAATTATTGCTCATCAGTCAAATCCACTCTGCCACCTTTTTTTGTAAATGGTTTTATTGGAACACAGCCATGCTCATTTGTTTATGTATTATCTCTGCCTGCTTTTGCACTACAACAGAACTGATGAAAATTTCCAACAGAGACTGTGGCTCAAAACCTAAAATATTTACTATATGGCCCTTTTCAGAAAAAGTTTGCTGACCCCTGAGTAATACTATCACAAACTTGATCTCATAGTACATTTGTAGAATATACTCCACCAATCAACAGCAGAAAGCACATTCTTTTCAAGTAGACATGGAATATTAACCAAGATAGACTATATTTTAGAACATAAAACAAACTTTAACATATTTTAAAAAATAGAAGTCAAAGTATGTTCTCTGATCTTAACAAACTAGAAATCAGTTTTTTTAAAAAGATATGTGGAAACCCTCAGCTGTTTAAAATTTTACAAAAACACATCTAAATAACCCGTTGGGTAAAAATAGTTCCAAGGCAATTAGAAATAATATTTGACTGAAAATCAAAATACAACATATTAAAACTGTATCAAAACTGATGGAATTAAAAGAGGAACAAATCCATAATTACAGTTGAAAATAGAATAGCAGAAAATAGGCAAGGGTATAGAAGAACTGAGCAGCTGGCTGAATATGATTAAAATGTATAGAACATTCTACCCAACAACAGTGGAATACAAATTCTTGGCAAGTGTTCATGGAACATTTATCAAGACAGACCATATATGGAGTCACTAAATGAACCTCAACAAATTTGAAAGAATTTAAATCATCTAAAGAATGTTCTCTAACCACAATGGAATTAAACTAGAAGTCAATAACAGAAATGTATCTGGAAATACCCCAATTCTTGGAAATTAAACAATACACCTCTAAATGATTTGTGTTAAATAGGACATTTCAAGGGAATTTAGAAAGTCTTTTAACTGAATGAAAATAAGAGTATAAGGTATCAAATTTTATGGAATGCTGCTAAAGCAGTTCTTAGAGGGAAATTTATAGCATTAAATTCTATTAGAAACATACTTCTGGTCAAGATAAAGTTAAAAAGCAGGGACTATATATTTACCTTCCTACATGATACACAAAAACAAAAAACTGAACAAAATGTATGAAACAATGCCTCTCAAGACATTGTAAATCAAGATGAGACCTGCAATTGTCCCAGATTAACATCCTGAGAAAGTTCCCAGATTATGGAACAAGGACATGGGAAACTCAGGCAGAGTTTAGGAGATTCCCTGAGTTCAGGAAGTGGAGCTGACAGGAGAGAACAAGTGGTTGGAGTTTGCAAAGCAGAATATCAGAGATGAAAGAGTTGCACACAGAATTCCAGAGATGTGCAAAGGGTTCCCCTCACATATTTCAGCAGAGTACTAATAAGTGTATGTATGTGGGGAAACTGTCCAGTCTAGGGAAAAGGATGACTGAAGGGACTAGGGAGTAGAATTGGCAATTTACACAGGGATGGGAATAGTACCTCTTCTAACCACCCAAATTGAAAACGCTCATAGTGATTCATGGGGGATTAGGTAGAGTGTTCTAAAAGTCTTGCCTCAGTACTGAGGAATAAATATCACCAGACTAAATGCTTCTCTGGTCCTATCTAACAAATCTTAAAAACAAGACCCAAAAGTTACTGTTTCCCAGTAACTTAATTAAATCTCAGAACAAAACTCAAGAGTATTTATAAAAAATATTCAGCTCTCAACAAGGTAAGAGTCACAATTTCTGTCCCCAATCAAAAATAGCAGGCATTGGGAGAAAGCAAAGGGGAAAAAAGAGAGAGGCAAACCAAGAAACAAACGCTTAACTGCAGAGAACACACTGGTGGTCACCAGAGGGCAGGTGGGGGGGGAGGATGGGTGAAATAGGTGATGGGGATTAAGGAGCACCAGGTGATGTGTGCAAGTGTGCACCTGAAGCTAATATTACACTGTACATTAACTGACTGGAATTTAAATTAAAACTTTAAAAAAATCATACCACATACACATACCGTGGACACCACACATACACCACACACATAGAGAGACTAAAAAATGTTACTAAGTGAAATAAAAGACTTAAATGGAGAGATTGGTTCATGGGTGAGAAGACTCTATACTGTTCAGATGTCTATGCTTGAGAAATTCAGCCACATCATAACAACCCCAGTGGGCAGCCATTATTCATGTCATTGTTCTCATATATAAATAGAAATTGAGAAGCTGATTCTAAAAGTCGTATGGAAATTCAAGATAGAACAAAAAATGACAGATATCTAAAAATAAACACCACTAAAAGTGTATAAGATCTTGGTTGAGATAAAAATAAAATATCAAAAATATTAATGAAGATCTGCATAGATAGCTATATCAAGTTCATGGATTCGAATACAGAATATTATAAGCTTTTCAGTTCTTCCCAGATTTATCTATACATTTGATGCAATTCTAATCAAAATCGCAATGTTACTTTGTGGAGCTCAATACACTGATTCTAAAATGTATGAGAAGGGGCGCCTGGGGGGCACAGCGGTTAAGCGTCTGCCTTCAGCTCAGGGCGTGATCCCGGCGTTATGGGATCGAGCCCCACGTCAGGCTCCTCCACTGTGAGCCTGCTTCTTCCTCTCCCACTCCCCCTGCTTGTGTTCCCTCTCTCGCTGGCTGTCTCTATCTCTGTCAAATAAAATAAAATCTTTAAAAAAAATAAAAATAAAAAAATAAAATGTATGAGAAAGAGTAAAGAGCTGAGGTTTGGAAGGGGGTGGAGTAGTAAAGTATTTCTTCTATCACATATCAAACTTTTTTATAAAGCCATAGTAATTAAGACATAAAATATTTAAAGCAGCTTTTTTCATTTAGTTCCATATCTCACCAACTTTTGGTGTGTTCAGTCTTTTACTATTTGAACTCTTTTAGAGGGTATGCGCTAGCTTTCTTGTGTTTCACGCTTATATGGTGTATGGTTGTTTTTGATCATTTTACTATCAATCTGTCTGTGGCTTTATATTTCTTATAAACTGCAGTCTTGCTTCTTCTCCAGTGTGACAATGTGCCTTAAAGTTATAGTATTCAGTCCACTTAGATTTAACATAACTATTGCTATGGTTGGAGTTAGGTCTACCATCTTGGTATTTGTTTTCAATCAACTTCACTTGTTCTTTTGTTTCTCTTTTCTTGTCTTCTGAATGAATCATGCATTTTTCAGTATCTATGTTTTCTATTGTGTTGATTCTTTTTTATTCAAAACTATTTTTTAATGGTTGCACTTGGCTATACAATAATCATCTTTAATTTATCAGAGTCTCATTTCAAATATATACTTCACAACAGTGTTAAGAAATTTATACCTGTATGATTTCATTTATACCCCACCCACCTTTTGTACTCTTATCTCATATTTTACTTCTAAATATGCTATAAATCTCAAAATGCATTGTTAACATTCTTGCTTTAAAAAGTCAGTTGTCATATGAGGCACCTGGGTGGTACAGTCAGTTAAATGTTAGACTCTTGGTTTTGGCTTATAATCTTAGGGTCATGAGATCAAGCCCCGAGTCAGGCCCCCCACTCAATGTGGAGTCAGCTTGAGATTCTCTCCCTCTGCCCCTACCCCTCCTGCTCATGCTTTCTCTCTCTCTCTCTCAAATAAATAAATCTTTTTTAAAAAGTCAATTGTCATAAAGATATATAGGTATATAAATATCAACTGATAACAAAATAAGTCATATATATATGTGTGTGTGTGTATACACACACACACACACACACACACACACACCCCTCCTGGGTATGCTTTATTTCTGTTTGCATATCCAGAGTTCTTCCTGAACTCATTTCCATTCAGCCTGAAGAATGTCTTTGAATTTTCTTCTATAACAAGTTTTCTCGGCATTTGTCTGTATAAAAGTGTCTTTATTTTTTCCCTTCATTTTTGAAGGACATTTTTCACTGAATACAGAATTATAGGATGACAGCTGGTTTTTGTTGTTTTTAAAGTAATTTATAAAAACATCGTTCCATTATCTTATGGCCTCTTAACCATTTGGGATAAGAAGTCAGCCATTATTCATGTCATTGTTCTCATATAAACAATGTGTCTTTTTATCTGTAGCTGCTTTTAGAATTTGCTCTTTATCTTCGGTTTTCAGCACTTTTATTATGTGATTAGGTGTGATTTCCTTTGTATGTATCCAGTTTGTGGTTCGGCTGAGCTTCTTGGGTTTCTGGGATAATGTCATTCATTAATTTAGTGGTGTTCTTGGACTTGATCTCTTCATATATTTCTTCTGCACCATTCTGTTCTTCCTTTCCTTCTAGGAGTTTAAAAACACATAGATGATACTGTTTGATATTGTCCCTCAGATCTCAGACAATCTATTCATTTTCTTTTTACCCTACTTCTTTCTCTGTATTTCAGTTTGTATATGAAACTGTCTTCAAGTTATCTACTCTGCTTTTCCCACTTTACTCTTGAATCCATCAAATAATTTTTTTATTCCCGATACCGTATTTTTTATATCTAGCATTTTCATTTCTTTTTTATCATTTACATATCTCAGCTGAAATTCCCCATCTCTGCCCTCATGTTGCCCATCTTTTCCTCTAGGTCCTTCAACATTTTTATGAGTTGTTTTCTCTTTAGCCATGCTTGGGCTCTTAGCACTGACAAGGCTCCAGAGATCTCTTCGTACTTTACAACTGACCACCACCTTTCCAAACCTGGGGAGAGCTGTCTCTGCTCTACAGCTTTTTCATCACCGAGGGATTCTTTCCTCTCTCATCTTGCTCTGGCTTTTCATGCTTTGGGAGATATCTCTATCTCTCTCTCTTGCTTCCCTGTCCCCAGTCATGGCAGGGAGACTGCTTTACACTCTGTGAAGGCCAACCATGTGTCAGAGGGAGAGTTTCCCTCAGCTCTCTTACCCACTCCCAGCCTATGGTAGCTGAGAACCCAGAATGCAGATGGATTTCTCTCAACTTGGCTGCCTTCCTGCCTGCCCCCTCCTGTCTTCAGAGGATTACTGCTTTATATTTGAGGCCTGAATGCCTCAAGGGGACCTATCAGTTCCCCTGCCTTGTCCCAAAACCTTTGGCTTACTTCCCGCAAGCACTTTAGTGAAGATCTATGGGAAAGTTTGTGGGTGGGTAAAAACTCATTCCTTGGAATTCCCATCTGTCATATTTATGATGGATTCCCATCCCTCTGCCAAAAATAAGAATAATTATGGGTCTTTTCTATGAAGGGCTCATCATTTTGTTTCTAATGTATTTCCTCTTTGAGGATCGTCTCACACTCATTTAAAGCAACATAAGCTCTAGACTTTAAATTGGATCTTCATTTGAAAAAATGGCTTTTTACTGAAATGACTCTTAACCCATTAGTCTGTTTCTTTGGTTACCAGTTTGAGATCTGTCTACATCCTGTTTGAGTATATCCAATACTAAATATTTGTACATTACATAAAGAGACAAGATGTGCCCAAGAGACTCCTTTTGGTCATCATGAACATAGAAGTTACATGTTAAGTAAAAATCTCTAAGAATTAGAAACAGTTGGGAAGGAGAGACAGGGAAGAAGGGGGACCCCTTGGTGCTCTAAATGAAATTAGGGCCACTGAATTTCAAACATAACAGTCTCTCAGTGGCCTTCCTCTCTAACAGTCTGTGTTCATAAAAGGGTGGTATTGATTTGTCTAAGGTTTTCAGTTATGTATTCTCTTTATCTCATATCCAAGGAAACCATAATTCCAAAAATAACTTAATGTTTGAAGTGTCTTTATATCTTGACAGTAGTGAACATGGAAGGGGCACTTGTGGCCAGAGTGGAAAAATACATAAGAAAAGAGAAGGCTGATATTCTCTGAGGGTCAATTTAAAAGGGAATTAAGATGAATTATTTCTACAGATAGAAAAAAATATGTCAAAGAATAAAATTACTGAAATAATTTATATTTATGAATACATATATTTCTATGTAATATATCTCAATGCCTAGAGTATTATTCAGAAATTCACTAAAAGTTAAACCTTAGTAGTTACTACATTTTAAATATAGCAAATTAGAATACCAGAATTGTCAAGACTATCCCTAAAACCAAAGCTCTTCTAATTATTTTCAATTTTGTTATAGGGTAATAGAAGAAGTAGCATGGCAATATGGACAAAAAATGAAGTTTATCTTGGATATATTTTTCTTAAATTTGTCAAAATAATAACTACTGAAAAACTGAAAAATCTTCTAAATATATCATCAGCTGCTACGCTGACTATACACAATGTCGAGTATCCAGGACACCCTTTGGAACTCGCCTTATTCTTAAATTACTGCGATACGTGTAACGTCAATAAAACGATTTACTTGGTAATATACAACGAAGATACAAAACAGTGGATGTCCCAAGACTTTGCATTAGATGTCTCTATTGACAGTTTTTTAACTCCACATTTTATATATGGAGCGCTGCCAGATTTTATACTGCAGGACAAACACAGAATCTACTATTGTTATCACAATTTCACCGAGACTGGAGTTGTACAAACACCCACAGAATTTGGAAATCTATCAAGATTATCACATAACAGCAGTATTCATGCTATCTTCATGGGTGAGGCATTCTCATTATGTAAAAATTATTCTAGATTTTATAGTAGACATCTTCCTTACGAAGATGTAGCAATTATAAATGCAATCATATAGGATGCTTTTGGTAGGTAAAGGTGTACTTTTTGCCACCTAAAAATGGATCTCTTTTAAGTTCTACTAAGGTTAACTATGATCTCACATAGGAAATGGCAAACTCAAGTTTTGGGTTTTTCCCATAGATTCGTTTTGATCACTCAGCAGATACTAAGTAACCTACATTTGCATTTTCAGCGTAAGAGGTGATATGGTGTTGTCTTCATTTCCTAGGGCTCCCTAGGGCTACCACAAACGGGATAACTTAAAACAACAGAAATTTATTGTCTCAGTTTTGGAGACTAGAAGTCCCCATTCAGGGTGTCAGCAATGCCATGTTCCCTCTGAAACCTGAAGGGGGGCTCTTTCATTGCTTCTGCCTAGCCTCTGGTGGCTTGCGGGCAAACCTTGCCGTTCCTTGGCTTGCAGCTACATCATTCCAAGCTCTGCCTTCATCACGACACAGCATTCTCCCTGTGTCCTCACATGCCATTTTGTTGCAAGGACACAGGGCCCACCCTACTGCGGTAGGAGCTCATCTTAACTAATTACCTCTGTAATGATCCTATTTCCAAATAAGGTCGCATTCTGAAGTAGTGTTGGGAATTAGAATGTCAGCATCTTTCCCAAGGGGACACAATTCAACCTATAGCAGGTGTTGTACAGTTGAATGGACCTGTATTCGCATCCATGAGCAAGTCATTGAACCTTTGCAAGTCTCATTTCCTAATCTAGAATATAAGGTGGCTGTGTCGATTGGGTAGGGATTGTAAGTAAAATGCTTGGAATAAAACTGGACATGTGGTAAACCTTCAGCTAATAGTAGTTATTCTGAATCTTATTATTCCCGAGATAGTATACTAAACATTATAGGCAATGCAAAGAAATAGGAAGTTCGATCCTCATAAAGTCTGATTAGGAGATAGCCCTAACCATGAAATTTAAAGGAAATGTCACTGTAATTCGAAATGTCTTTTTTTTTTTAAGATTTTATTTATTATTAATTAGTGATAGAGCATGAGCAGGGGGAGGAGCAGAGGGAGAGGAACAAGCAGACTCCCCAGAGCCCAACTCGGGGCTCAATCCCACAACCCTAGGATTATGACCTGAGCTGAAATCAAGAGTCAGACACTTATCTGACTGAGCCACGCAGGCTCCCCTTGTAATGTCTTTCTTGATACCTATCACCCAGCAACTCCCAACCAGTTGATTTTTATGCTCCCCTTTACAACAAAACTCTAAAAAATATTACCTAATTTCACTTTTTTTGTCCTTCCTCCCTTTCTCTTGAAGCCACTCTAATCAAATATTCCATGGAGAGTGCTCATGTCAAGGGTCTTAATGACCTCCACTTTGCTAACCCAGTGGCCAATTTTCAGCCATCCTCCATGAGCTGACATTCAGCAGGGCCTGATTTTTCCCCCCCAAAGATTTTATTTATTTATTTGTCAGAGAGAGAGAGAGCACAAGCAGGGGGAGCGGCAGGCAGAAAAAGAGGGAGACACAGGCTCCTGGCTGAGCAGAGAGCCCGACACGGGGATCATGACCTGAGCCAAAGGCAGACGCTTAATGGCTGAGCCACCCAGGCACCGCTTCCCATTTTAATTTTTAGACTGCTTATCATCTGCAATACGATTCCCTTTCTTATTTATAATATTGTCTGTACCCCACCCCTTATTACTTTGGCTTGCAAGATGCTGTTTCTTATTTTTATGGTTTTTTTTGGTTTTGTTTTCTTTTCCTTTGAAAGGAACTCTTGGCTTGTTTATCAAATCTACTTTCTATTTAATTCCTTAATTTCTGCTTCTGTCGTTCTTGGTTCTTCACTTGTGCTTTCTTCTTGTAACTTTGTTGTCTGGTGCCTGTTTCTGATTAGTTCATTTACTTTCAGTCATGTTTCCTAAGCATTTAAAACTACAAAGAAACATAAGGCTATAAATTTTTCTCACTAGGGCTTTAGCTACATCCACAAACCTTTATGTAGAGTGTTTTTAATCTCATTATTTTAAAATCATTCCCAATTTTCATCTTAACTTCACATTTAACCCAAAGTTCGTTTAGTAACGTTTTAATGAGCGGGGCGCCTCCATGGCTCAGTGGGTTAAGCCTCCAACTCTTGATTTCTGCTCAGGTTGTGATCTCTGGGTCCTGAAATCCAGCCCTGCATCCAGCTCCCCATTCAGCGGGAGTCAGCTTATCTCCCTCTCTCTCTGCCCCTCTCCTCCTCACGCTCTCTCTCTCTAAAATAAATATATAAATCTTAAAAAAAAATAATGTTTTCATGAGCAGCGTGACAGGCAGAAGAGAGAGTACTGTAAAGCACAGAGAAGGGACATCTAATCCAGAGTTATGAGATTAGGAAAGTCCGCACAGAGGAAATGCCTTCTAAACAGAACAAGAACAGGAAGAGGGTGCATATTAGGAAAATCAGATCAATGGTCAGGATGGGGGCTGAAGTAGCGAAGACCTGGAGGTGGGAGAGAACAAGGCAAGTCTGTGGAACTTGTTGTGTATGACTAGGTAGCATGTGGGCCCAAACGTGGCAACAGACAAGGCTGGCCGAAGAAGACAGGACTGCGTCACCACGTCACCTGGACATTATATAAAATCCAACAGCAATGTATATTTTTTGTTTTGTGAGGTTTTAAATTTTATGTATCATAGTATTGTGTGTATCCTGCAACTACTTCTTTTCTCCGTGAACATCCAGATAGATTTTGTTAGGTCATCCACCTGCATTTTTCTCTCCTTCCACCTGGTGAAGTTTCTAGAAACTCACACGGAAAGTACAGCAGGCCAAGCATTTGGTAAGCCTGGAAGGAGGCAAAGAAAACAAAATTAGATTTTTAAAGTAAGTTATATGAGAAAATTACCTCGTCACCGTGTTGCCCAAAGTACCTTAGTGCCTTAGTCCACCCACGCAGACCACAGAACTTGCCAAGTTACGGACACGTCAGTGCTGGCGTTTGATGCCCTGTGCTTGTTGCCTCAGCAGTAAGGGCATCCCACCCTTGCAGTTATACTGAAACACTCTGGAAAATACTCCGAGCTGAATATGAACCTTACGGATCAATTTAACAATTTCACCAGCATTACCATATTGTTGAATTCCTACTGACAACATTATCACTATATGAGAGCTTAAGGTTGTAAGGACATGTATGTGGACAGTGATGTGTTATTAAACTATTCTGATTCTAAAAACAATTGACATTTCTGATTGAGGAGTTGTACTAGAATATAATTTATAGGAATTTGTGAAAATGCCACTTATTTATTTTAAATTTCAAATGTAAGATGCATAATCACAATACAATCTGAACCTTCTTCACTCTATGAATTGACCTTCCTCCTTTTAGTCAGTCCCCTTAAAGGGTTGTTTTTGTTTAAATTAGGGAAAGTATATCCCCTAGAAGCTATACACAGAGAATGTCGTGTCTGGAAAGAAACCTATGAAATCAACTAGTCCAACTGTTCATTTTACAGATACAGCTACAGAACCAAAGAATTTAAGAGACTGATTGTCTATGAACGTCTGTGACTTAGGCATAATACTCTGTTAAGGGAAGGAAGTTGGTTATTACTTATAGAGTGAGTCTGAAGAGGTACCAGCACACACACGCGTGCACACACACACACACACACACACACACACACACGTCCATTCCTTTATCCCGATTGTATTAGTCAGCTACAGCTACCATAGCCACATATCATGGGCTACATGGCTTAAACAATAGAAATTTACGTTCTCACAGTTCCGCAGCCTAGAAGTCCAAGATCAAGGTAATATCAAGTTTGGTTTCTGGGGAGGACCCTCTTCCTGGCTTGCAGACTTGGCCACCTTCTTACTGTGTCCTCCCGTGGCCTTTCCCCTGCCTGTATGGAGAGAGAGATCTTATGTCTTCCTCCTCTTACGAGAATACCAGTCATATTGGACTAGGGCCCCACCTTTATGACCTCGTTTAACCTTCATTACCTCCTGAAAGACATTATCACCAAATACAGTCACAATGCAAGCTGGGATTTCCACCTATCCATTGGGGGGGAGGGGACACAATTCCATCCATAGCACAATGCTTCCTAATAATACTACTCCTGTCATGCCTATGCTCATTATTGTGTAGTGCACTAATTCCAGCCTTTTTATATAAGTGATGTCATCTATGAAGCTGATATCAAAAGTCCAAGAAGAAATAGATCCAGGAAAATAATCGCTCTACCCTGAAGTGGGAGAGAAGCTCTCCAGCATCATGTAAAATTGCAGGTTTGTGCCTGCACGCTCTTATTTTCTCAACACAGATAAATCCCTCATTGCTATGAAAGAAATTATTTTGGTTAAAAGTGCATGGATTTATGGTTACTTAGAATAACACAAACTTTTCTCTTTCTTTTCCAGATTATTTTGGAAACATTGTGGTAAAAATGGAAAATAACATCATGTTTTATTTCAAGATCAATATTAGAGATGCAATAAAACTACATTCATGGACAAATAGCATAACGAAGTCATTCTTTTTATTGAGTTCATCTGCTCAGATATATTTCATATATGTTTTTGAAAATGGCACAGTCCAGCCACGAGAATATCCTTTAAAACTGGAATCACAAAGTGCAAATTTCAACACAAAAGAAAAATGCCCCTACATGGCATTTCATAATAATATTTTTCATGTTTTTTACTTTTTGGACAAGGGACAGAACCTGTCCATTTGGGCTCAAATAGTCTATCCAGAAAATGTTGGTCTGTATATTGTTGTGGAATCATACGGCCCAAATATATTACAAGAGAAAGAGCAGGTTCACT
This sequence comes from Ursus maritimus, assembly GCF_017311325.1. Lineage (NCBI taxonomy): Eukaryota > Metazoa > Chordata > Mammalia > Carnivora > Ursidae > Ursus > Ursus maritimus. The sequence continues at coordinate 66,667,811 of NW_024424452.1, forward strand.
ATGAAATTGCCCTAGGATACTGCACTAAAACCGTGGTAAGTTAATATTTTAAAATTTATTCATTTGATTGTAATAAATGTAAAATTAAAATATTTACATTTTTTATCCTATCATGAAAAATAGATTATCTAGCATCATCGGTAACATTCAATCAAGTTTTCTGATAGCAAACATTTATCCTTAGTTTTATGATATCTTGACTCATGTTGCAGTAATTTCGGTTAGCTGATTGCGGAACAATGTTTAATTTGAAAAGAAATTGAAACTGTCTTCATCTCTTATAAATTATATATATACATATATATATAAATATTTTTAAAAAACAGATTTTCCTTCTAGGTTTAGCTTGGAAAATGTTGAGAAACATGCAAGTTTTTAATAAATAGTAATATGATAAGCCATTAGCTCCTGAGCCACAATTTTCACTTTCAACATCCAAGGCAAATATCTTTGCCACCTAAAAGCACCTTCCTGCAGAACTCTTTGATAGTTAATTGTGTTATTTGCTTCCTTTGTTTTTTTTTAACGCATGGCTTTGTGTAGACTTCTCTCTGCTCTCTGTTGTACCATAACACCACCCCAAAACCTGAGGCTTCAAACAGCACCCAATTCTATTTGTCAACAATTTGGGTTGTGAGTAGCTGGGCGATAGTGCTGCTTTCATCTGTCTGGGTCCATTCATGAGGTGGTCATCTGGTAGCTTGTCCGGGACAACGTGATCTAAGATGGCCTCAGTCACACATCAAGTGGTTGGTGCGTGCACTGGCTTGTGTGAATAAGGGGCCTCAGCTGAGCACTTGTCTCTGACCCATGTGGCCGCTATCGTCCAGGCCAGAGCTAGCTTTTTCCCAAGAGAGTCTCAGGGCAGTATTCCAAGACAGTGCGTGCAGTTCCAGAAGGCCTCTTGTGGCCTACGTTTGGCCACACTCCATTTGTCAAAGCAATTCACAAGTCCCGCCTAGGTTAACCGGATGGAGAACTAGAGTCCACCTCTTGACGGAAGAACAGCGAGTTTACACTGTAAAGGGCGGTGCCTGCGGGAATGAGAGGAATTACAGCAGCTAATTCTGCAGATGATCCAGCACAATTAGGTGCAAATGTAGTGTATATATTACTTTGTATACTACTTTCCAATGAGCTTTATAGCATAAGCGTTTTACATGTTCCTACAATTTCTTCCCAAACACTGTATATTCTATTTCCCACCTTCTCTTTCTGGGCTCAGCTTTCTTTAGCATATACAGTAGTGGGCATCTTAGCAGATGCCATGGGAAGCCTGGGTGGCTCAGTCAGTTAAGCATCTACCTTCAGCTCAGGTCACGATCCCAGGGTCCTGGGCCTGAGTCGCACGTCAGGCTCCTTGTTCCACGGGGAGCCTGCTTCTCCCTCTGCCTGCTGCTCCGCCTGCGTGTGCTCTCTCTCTCTCTCTCTCCCTGACAAATAAATACATAAAATCTGTAATCTTAACAGATGCAATGGAATGAAATGTTCAGTTAATTCCAAAGTCCGTTAAAGCAGAGAATCATAAAAAATGAAACTGATATGAATGAAACATTGTACTTTAACATAAATAAATGAATGTACATTCATTAGTCAACCTTTTAATATAGGACCACAGACTTTTCTTTGAAATAAGTGAACTTATGGGAGCATCTTCTCTCCTTTCTTGTATAACCTTATTCATAATGCATAACCTCTGAGTTCCCACTTCCGTTTCTTTAAGGGGGTGGGGGCGCCTGGTTGGCTCAGCCAGGTCAGCCTCTGATCTTGGGGCCCTGGTATCAAGCCCTATGTCGGGCTCCCTGCTGAGTGGGGAGTCTACTTCTCCCTCTCCTTCTGACTCTCCCCCCACCCCCACTCATGCTCTCTTTCTCTCTCAAATAAATAAATGAAATCTTTTTAAAAATAGAGGAGGGGGAAAAAATTAATGACATTGGCAAAGCCATCAAAATTCTAGATTATTCATTTTTTCCAACTTCTTACTGTTATCTTGTTCATACCTAATTCAGCAATTTCTTCAGGGACTTGCTTTATTAAAACTTTCCAGAGCAATCCATTTTGATCTCAGGGAAACAGTAACTCTGCTTTTCTCTTACACTCAATTTCATCAGTCCACAATGCTTAATTCCACAACTACGATAATAACACAATCTGGCATAAACAGGTTTAGAAACACAGAAAGCTGATTTAGATTTGCATAAGACATGTGGATAGACCTTAAAACAGTGTTGAGTGGAAAATAGTGTCGAGTAAGAAACTGAGATCCATCATGTAGTAACATTTAGAAAAATTGCAAACACCTACACGTAAATCACAAGCAACAAAAAGAAAAGCATTATTCATTTTACACAGATACAAAGATACCCAAGGACAGATATCAGACAATATGACAACATCAAGTATGATGACATCATGCTTGTTTGATATATATTATGGGGGCCTCCACATAGGGGGAAAGAGGACTGGGGAAAGAAGATACAGGGAAAAAGTAAAACATAATAAAATAAGACTGGATTGATCATGTTTCAAGAAACAAAGAGTATATTTAACTCACTTTTCTGAAATTGAGGTACCCCCTTCCTTTCAGAACAGGAATAGAAAAGATTTACTCTCTCCTTCAGCCCAGGAAAGTTTTCTTTGATTATCTAGCCACAATATCTGCATAAGCTCTCACAAATTCTCTTTCCAAGAATGGGCTGTATAATGTACATTTGCCCATTTGCAATTCAGAACTTCAAAATAATAGTTACCAATCAAAATATACAAATGTCTGAGGACATTAAAATTTGCATGTTTTGATAGAATACTGTCCCTGTCATTTATCAGCTGATAATATGAAGCAAGTTTTTAAAACTTTGATTCCATAAAAGTCTTACTTTATTAAGGTTGCTCTTACATCCAATTTTTTTATTAAGTTATTTTAATTACAGTATAGTTACATATAGTATTATACTAGTTTCAGGTGTACAATAGAGTGATTCAACACTTCCATCCATCACCCATGCTCATCACAACAGGTGCACTCTTTAATCCCCAACACCTGTCTCCCCCATCCCTCCACCTCCTCCTCTCTGATAACTATCAGTGTATTCTCTAGAGTTAAGAGCCTGTTTTTTGTCTCTCTTTTTTTCCCCTTTGCTCATTTGTTTTATTTTTTACATTCCACATATGAGTGAAATCATGTAATATTTGTCTTTCTCTGACTCATTTTGTTTAGCATTATACTCTCTAGTTCCAAAAATGTCATTGCAAATGGTAAGATTTCATTCTTTTTTACGGCTGAAAAATATTCCTATATATATACAGCATAAGGTAAACAATATATATACCATATGTATATAAATACCAAATATATATATATACCATATTGTAAGTAATGCTGCTATGAACATAGGAGTGCATGTATCACACCTGTCAGAATGGCCAAAATCAAAAACACAAGCAACAACAGGTGTTGGCGAGGATGTAGAGAAAGGGAACCCTCTTGCACTATTGGTAGGAATGCAAACTGGTGTGGCCACTGTGGAAAACAGTATGGAATTTCCTCAAAATTTAAAAATGGAAATACCCTATGATCCAGTAATTGCGCCTGGGTATTTAACCAAAAACACAAAAACACTAATTCAAGGGGATTGGCAAGTTTTTTAATCTTTCTATGCCTTAGTACTTTCATCTAAGTAATGATAATAAGAACAATATATTATATGTAATATAATATCTGATTAATATATAATTATGTTCACATGTTAATATAATACATTGTTTTATATATTAACTATACATTATATAATATAATAATTATTGTCATAATATTTACTTGGTAAGGTTATTAGGATTAAATGAGTTTATATAAAGAACTTAGCGGTGCCTCTGGTACATAGCAAATACTAGGTTTATGTGTTACGACTACAACTAGAATCACCACCGTTGCTGCTCCTACTGCTGTTCCTACTACCACCACCACATTTCATCAATCCTAGAGCACGTTTTTTTAACATCTGTGAAATCAGGATGAGTCTTACATCCTGTGGCATCTTAGATTTGATGAATTACAGTAGTAATATGATGACCTTGCTTATTTTGTGCAGACTGGGTCACTGCAACTTCACAGACTAATCACTGCATGTACTAGCTAGTTAGGTTTACCAAGTATCATAGCTAATAACTCGATTTTGAAAAAATATAACACCTATATACAAAAGTGGATACCTTTAATTTTGAAGTTTTTGGTGCTACTAGCTGGTTTCATAATGATACTTACATGAAAAGTTATTTTTGAAATTTTAAAAATGATTTGAACATCTTAATTGAAATAGTCTTTTTTTAATTGAGGTATATTTTTTATAATTAACATATAACATATTAGTTTCAGGCATGCAACATAATGATTTGATATTTGCATATGTTGTGAAATGATCATGACAATAAGCCTACTCTTAACAACCATCACTACACATAGTCACAAATTTTTTTTCTTGTGATGAGAACTTTTAGTGTCTATTCTCTCAGCAACTTTTAAATATGTAATACAGTATAATTAATTGTAGTCACCATGCTGTACATTACATTACCTTGACCTATTTGTTTTATAGGCGCGAGTTTGTACCTTTTGACTACCTTCATCCGTTTTGCACACCCACCACTCCCACCTCTGGTAACGATCAAATTGGTCTCCGTATCTTTGAGTTGGGGGGGGGTTCAGTTGGTGGGGGGAGTGTTTAGATTCCATATGTAAGTGAGATCATACAGGATTTATCTTTCTGTGTCTGGCTCATCACTTAGCATAATGCCTTCAAGATTCACCTATGTTGTTGCAAATAGGCAGGATTTCCTTGTTCTTTTTTTTTTTTAAGATGTATTTATTTATTTTGAGAGAGAGAAAGAGAGAGAGCAAGATTTCCTTGTTCTTTATGACTGAATACTATTCCATCTTGTGTATGCTTTCGTGTCATGGCTACTGTAAATAATGCTGCAGCAGACATGCAGGTGTAGATATCTTTCTGAGGTAATGTTTTTATTACCTTTGGGTATATTCCCAGACGTGGAATTACTGGATCATATGTTAGTTCTGTCTTTAGTTTTATGAGGGTCCTCCATACTGTTTTCTTTTCTTTCTTTTTTTTTTTAAATTTATTCGACAGAGATAGAGACAGCCAGCGAGAGAGGGAACACAAGCAGGGGGAGTGGGAGAGGGAGAAGCAGGCTCCTAGCGGAGCAGGGAGCCCGATGTGGGGCTCAATCCCAGGACCCTGGGATCACGCCCCGGGCTGAAGGCAGACGCTTAACAACTGAGCCACCCAGGCGCCCCCGCTTGCCCATTTTATAATCAGATTGTTTTCTCACTGTTGAAATATTCAAGTCCTTATATATTATGGATATTAACCCTTTACCAGGTATGTGATTTGGAATTACTTCCTCCCGTTTGGTAGATTGCCTTTTCATTTTGTTGATTGTTTCTTTTGCTATGCAAAAGCTTTTTTTAGTTTGATGTGGTCCCACTTGTTTGTTTTTGCTTTTGTTGCCTTTGCTTTTGGTGTCAAATCCAAAAAATTATTGCCAAGACTGATGTCAGGGAGCTTACTGCCTGTTTTCTTCTAGTAGTTTTATGGTTTCAGATCTTACGGTCAAGTCTTCAATCTCACTTTGAGTAGATTTTAGTGTATGGTGTGAGGCAGGGGACCAATTTCATTATTTTCCATGTGGTTGTTCAGTTTTCCCAACACCATTTATTGAAGAACATTATCCTTCCCATTGTATATTTTTTACTCCTTCATCATAAATTAACTGACTGTATATGCATGGGCTTAATTCTTTTTTTTAATGTTTTTTTACTATATTATGTTAGTCACCATACAGTACATCCCTAGTTTCCGATGCAAGGTTCGATGATTCATTAGTTGCGTATAACACCCAGTGCACCATACAATACGTGCCCTTCTTACTACCCATCACCAGTCTATCCCATTCCCCCATCCCCCTCCCCTCTGAGGCCCTCAGTTTGTTTCTCAGAGTCCATAGTCTCTCATGCTTCATTCCCCCTTCTGATTACCCCCCCTTTCTTTATCCCTTTCTTCTCCTACCGATCTTCCTAGTTCTTATGTTCCCTAGATGAGAGAAACCATATGATAATTGTCTTTCTCTGCTTGACTTATTTCACTTTGCATTATCTCCTCCAGTGCCGTCCATGTTGCAGCAAATGTTGAGAATTCGTTCTTTCTGATAGCTGAGTAATATTCCATTGTATATATGGGCCACATCTTCTTAATCCAGTCATCTGTTGAAGGGCATCTCGGTTCCTTCAACACTTTGGCTATTGTGGACAATGCTGCTATGAACATTGGGGTGCATATGGCCCTTCTCTTCACTACGTCTGTATCTTTGGGGTAAACACCGAGTAGTGCAATGGCTGGGTCATAGGGTAGCTCAATTTTTAACTTTTTAAGGGACCTCCACACTGTTTTCCAGAGTGGCTGTACCAACTTGCATTCCCACCAACAATGTAGG